>NC_142419.1:7512500-7812500 GCF_059516105.1 Syngnathus floridae
TCCATACTCAAATTCCTTTTGAATCATTTTGCTTACTTTCACATTGACCTCTTTGAAAGGATTTGCCTTTTGTCCCAGTCCAAGATCCCTGTCCTGATCATGCAAAGGTCAAAGGTCACAGGGGCTTATTTGATTCCACTTATGACCATTTCTCTTACATGTACAATATTTATTGTCTCCAAAGTTGAACATAACTCACATGAAAAATAAAAAGGTTACAATCAATTTTAGAGTAACAACCACATTTTCAAAAATCACATTATAACTTGGTTAATTCCATATGGTCAAGTTCGGGCACCACGCATACAAAACATATCAGCTCACTTGTAACCGCAGTATGTCAAACAACAACACATCATTTATTTCCCAGAACAATAATAAATTATGAAGTGGAATTGAATTAAATTTAACTGTTTACAATTGAAATGTGTGTATTTGGACAACAGCAAAATGAAAAATAATGTGCACTCTTTGGACACTTTATTAGGCACCCCTGAGAAAATTAATGAGATCCAATACAAGCGCTTCATACAATTTTCTGCCTTTACAAAGTTAAATATGCTCAATTTTGTTGGATACTGTTAAAAAGGATGTTAACATCAGGAAATGTTTATGATGGTGGGTGGTGTTGTAGAGCTGAAGCACATTAAAATTGCTTCTAATAATTTAACCCTCGTATAATTATTAACTGGAGACCTCTCAGGCAGTGTCATCATAACTGAGCATTAACTTTTTATGTAAAGGCAGATTTGTTGATACAACTCTTGCAGTTGATCATATAATGTTGTACTGGAGTGATTATTGTAGTGGCTCAGAAATATGTACATAACAGGACACGGTACAAATTTAGTAGTTTCTAACTGATGTGACTACATACATAATGTAAAAAGTGAAATCTTAAGTAAGATATAATTTCTTAAATTCAACCTAAATTTGCTTATTTTGCTGTGTTAATTTATTTTTTCATATGTCAAATTAGCTTATTTTAAGATTTTAATTATATTATATTACTGGGTTTAAGTCTAAAAATACTACTTTCAAGACTGCTGTAGATATGGGCCAATTATTATTTTCTTATTTTTCAAATTTTTGTCAAGTAAAACTTTCTTGTTCTGTTGGCAGAGAATTTTGCTTATATTAAGTATTATTTTTCATAGTTTAACTTTTTTTTTTCTTAAACTTTCCAGTAGAATTTCTGCAGTGCACATTTTTTCCACTGCATTGTGTGTAATCAATTAAAAATAAATTAAAAATATTAGCAAAATGAGTCTCGTGTTCACCAGAGCAAGTCAATTTGGCTGTGATAGGTCTAAATGCTCAATAAACACAGTTTGATTATCCAGAAATAAAAAAGCGTTACTTGCTGGCACCGTTTTTTCTTGAGACAAAATTCAAGGAACTTTAGTAACATTTGCCCAACTGGGGAAGGTGTTCAGATTGAACATGGCCACCCCCCACGTGTTAATGCCGATGTTGATGGTGATGACCCCAAGGAAGTTTAGGATGAATCCAGCCTTGGCCTGAAAACACAAACAATACCATGTTCTTGTGTTGAATCTCAGATTGTGCAGGTGTTCCTAATGTACGCTGCACATAGATTTAGCTTTTGGAGTGCATTCAGTTGATTTGTTAGCTCGGTTTCCACTATAATATTTATTTAGGATATTTTGCTTTTACAATTAAATAATATGATGTGATCAGACATAGGATTAAAATAAGCTGCTTTATAAAATTGGATTCCGGATCTCTGGATCCAAAGCAAACCAGCACCACACACTGGAAAATGACATTGTGGAAGGCCTCACCATGTCCATGACTCGAAGGTTGCCATAGGAGAAGGCGATGGCGTTGGGTGGCGTGGCCACAGGCAACATGAAAGCCAAGGAAGCAGCAATGGTGCAGGGAAACATCACATAAAGTGGGTGGATTTTAATGGCGGTGGCCTGTTGGAGTCAATGGACAATATTTACACTAACAACTCATACTGTACGTATGTAGTGAGTGAGTGAGTGAGTGAGTGAGTGAGTGAGTGAGTGAGTGAGTGAGTGAGTGAGTGAGTGAGTGAGTGAGTGAGTGAGAGTGAGAGAGCGAGAGCGATAGAGAGAGAGAGAGAGAGAGAGAGAGAGAGAGAGAGAGAGAGAGAGAGAGAGAGAGAGAGAGAGAGAGAGAGAGAGAGAATTTTGGCAGGGTAAGGCTGTAATACTACTCCGTTTAGCAAAAAAAAAAAAACATGGAGAGAAAAAAATAAAATCATAAAAACATGGATTTCATTGTTAAAATGCAAGAAGAGAGGTCAATGCATCATTTTGAGGGGAAACAAGATGGTGGTGAGTGGGAGGACTCAAGGATTGACAGTAGAAAGTGATGGTTCTCACCATTGCACCGAGTATTGGTAAAAACAGAGTGGTGGTAGCAGTGTTGCTCGAACATTCCGTGAACATGGCCACCATCAGACACAGCAAGATGGAGATGGCAAAAGGAGGGATACTCTGCAGCGGTTCCAGACTTTCCCCTAACCACTTGGACAGCCCGGATAGCTTTACCGTAGAGGAAGAACACACAACTGTCTGTGAAGAGACTTTCTCTGGAAATTTGCGGTGTGATCTTACCTCACTACCGTGGGCTAAAGCAAAGCCACCTCCCAGGAGCAAAAGGATGTTCCAAGGCATTTTTTCATGGACAGTTTCCCAAGTTAGCAGAGGAGGCGCGGGTTCTATTTGTGCAAAGAAGAGAAATCCGTTTAACAAATGGTCAAACGCAGCCTGGGTAAAAGCGTTCACACATGCAACATGCAAAGGTCATAAAAACACCCTCAAGGCAACATATGCCATAAATTAGTTACGGATGTACTAACAAGATGTTGAAAAGTCACAATGACATGTCAAAAGTCCGCCTTCTAGAAGCGCCTGTACAATCCATTCGAGTTGGCAAAGAAGAGAAAATTATTTCCGCATAAGCAATTGTGTGCCATTGTAGTTTGTCCAAACTTCACCTTGAAGATAACATGTTAAAATAAGGAAGGAGAATTGATAAGGGTTATTTAAAAAGCCAGAATCAGCTAAATTGCCTTTAACAAGCCCTCAAAGTTACAGACCATATCTTTATGTGTTTGTGTTCAAAGAAAGCAAGGACAGACATGATTGTAAAACTTCTCGTGACAAGCCTGCTGGAAATTTACCTCACTCGATGCGGAGCCAACTACAGTATCACTCTTGTTTTTTGTTTCAGATAAGCACAATTACCACCTAGATTGTACTCTGATGAATGAACTTGCTTACCGTCCTCAGACGACCTGCCACATAGGGGAAATTTAGAGGGGATGCAGAAGAAGAGCGCTGACATAAAAATGGCCACAGTGCCATCTGTGACATACCTGATAAGGAAACACACGTATGGCATGCTTACTGTATAAAATCATGTTGATTAAACAAATGAACACATGATAATTGCAGTGCCGCCTAACAACATGCTTATTTGACTCTGACTCAAAACTATTTCTGGCACCGATCAACAGTTTTTGTCATACTCACACTTTATTTTGGTTGAAGAGAACGGTGGCCCAGCCTGGTATGAAGCCAGGCTCTCTGGTAAACCACAGAAGAACCAGCAGTATGAAGATAACCAGCACAATGGCCTCTGCAAAGCTCATCTTGCCCAATTTTTTGTACTCATCTTTGATTACCTGGTAGGCCTCCTTGTCACCTGCGCTCTTTCCACCACATCCAAATGTCTCTTTCAGACTGAAGAAGCACAGTAAAATATTTTGTTTCGTCATAGCGGGGTTAGCTGTGAACATTCAAAAATACTTTGACTTACTTAAAGCCCAGAAACATAAACTGCAGCCACAACCAAGCTAAGGCCAGCATGAGAACCATGTTGGGGAATGCAAAGCCAAACCAGCTTGCAAAATTGATGATGCCGCCATTTTCAGGGAAAAGCCTTTGGGAGAAAATATGAAATAACGATTCAGAAGTGAAAACAATGTACGTATCTGTGAAGCAATATTATGTCACTGAAGTACGGTAATATTGCCATTTGCCTCAAAGCCTTAATAAATTATTTTAACATAGAAAGTACATCTATGGCAGGCTATTTCTGCATACCATTTCTTTTTTTTTTAACCATATTTACTAACTTGGTTTTCCAGTGAGGTATGCTAGCTGTTGTGTGGAGCTACACCGCTGTCTCTTAAATCGTTGGTGAACTGACAAAAGTGTAACAGGAAATAAAGAAACTTACTGAGATACAATTAAATATTTACAATATATCTTCAAACCAATTTTCCCAAAGGAAATGTGAATTGAATTTGATTTGTTCCCAATTTCGTGTCAACTTATCAAAAATGAACTATCTCCGTCAAATCTTGCAAAATGGCTCTTTATAACAGAGACAACCTTGGGGAAGTTTGTAATTTAAGGTTATGCTGCAGTATCTCCACAAAACATTCTATGATGTTATTTTGTGTTGAATATATTAACAGGTAGATTGTGTCAGGCTAGTATGATAAAATGATTGTTTTATGGAGCATCGCTAGGAAACCCCTACACTAGTGTGGGTATTTGCACGGCGTCTTGAAATGGTTTCGATAAATTCTGATTTGCAAAGTAAAATAAGATCTTCGATTTTATATTTCTTTGACATTACAAATACATACTCATCAATCTGACCCATCAGGATGACATTGGGTGTGGTTCCCGTCAGAGTGGCTGTCCCTCCAATGCTAGCAGCATAGCACACGCACAGACTCATGCCTTTGGTTAGGTTCATGTACTTCTCTTCTCGCTTGTTTCTATGCTGCTGCGCCATCTCTGGACTCCAAGAGTGACCCTCTGAAGAGAGACATGAGGCTTTCAGTTCAATCTTCTTTAGCTACTAAATGAATTACTACCGTATTTTCCGCACGACAAGGCACACCGGGTTATAAGGCGCACCTTCAATGAATGGGCCATCTTAAAACCTTGTCCATATATAAGGTGCACCGGATTATCAATAACTCAACGTTAGCAAACGTTAATATCACAACACAAAATAAACACGTAAAGCTTACTTTAATAAATTAGTCCTCGTCCATGAATCCATATTGGTCCATATATAAGGTGCACTGGGTTATAAGGCGCATAGAATAAATAACTCAATGTTGCTCAAACGTTAATGCAATCACAATATAGTAACACTCAAAATAGTGAAGACAATAACAATATATCAATAACTCAACGTTGCGCAAACATTAATATCACACAACACACAAAATAAACGCGTAAAGCTTACTTTAATAAATTAGTCCTCGTCCATGAATCCATATTGGTCCATATATAAGGTGCACCGGATTATTAGGCGCACTGTCGGCTTTTGAGAAAATTGGAGGTTTTTAGGTGCGCCTTATAGTGCGGAAAATACAGTATATGAGCATTTATGGGATTTGGCCTTGGTACTTTTTATATTTGATGATATTGTAATAATTGGGGCAATTATAGTTTGGGATTTTTCATTAGAGTAAGTTTTTATTTCATTTTGAGTTTTTGTTTAATTCACTTTCAACTCGTTTGTAGGAGTAAGATTGTTAGCTTTTATCATTTTTTAATGCTTTCTTTTACTTGAGTTTTTATTACTTTTAGTGTGAGTTTTCATTTTTTTTAAATAAGCTTTTTTGGGCAGAGCCAGATTTAATATAGATATATATATGTATATATAGTATATATATATATATATATATATATATATATATATATATATATATATATAGTATATATATATATATATATATATATATATATATATATATATATATATATATATTTCTTTTAAATGTCTCCAAGTATTGCATAATATGAAAAGTAAATTACAATTCCCAAATGACTGTTGGACTTACACACATATCCAGAACCTTGCTCAACACTCCAAAAAGAAGCAGAATCGAGTCTAAGTAAAAAGCAACATTTTGTTGTGCTTAATTTATTAGGTAATACAATTTAATTTGCCATTCTTATTAAAATGACAGTGAGACCCACAACTATAGTTTTGCCAGTGGTTCCCTACAAGACACGCATCATTATTGTTATCCCAAACCCAATACAAAAGGTAAAAACTTACTTGGAACCTTATTATCTGCCACACGCATATTATCTACATCTGTATAGGCACAAAGAGAAGAAAATGAACAACCAAATGAATCTGTTTAGCAAAATCATGGGGTGCCAAACTCACCCATGTTAATGCACCTGTCCTCTAGTTTGACCTCCTTGGATTCGGTCGAGTCAGTCATCTCAAAGCCTTGGTTTTCCAAGCCATCCCTGGCAGCGCGGAGTTCATTGGCTCGTTCTTCAGCATTGGCCTCTGAGTCATTGAGCTGCTGCAGCACGGCATTGGCGATGGGCAGCATCATGGCCGTGGATGCTGTGTTACTGATCCACATGGACAGGAACGCTGTGGTGCCCATGAAGCCTATCATCAGTCTGGAAAGATAGAAAATACATTTTTTAGGCAGTTATTTTGAAAAAGGTCTGCTGCAAATGGAGAATTTGAAGTCTTACAGTGAAGGTTTGACACCGACAAATAGCAGGACTTGGAGGGCAATTCTCTTGTGCAGGTTCCAATGCTCCACAGCGATGGCCACCAGCATCCCACCAATGAAGAGCATGTTGGAGTCTTTCAGGTACTGGATACACACCTAGGCCACAGTGACATGTGTTGGACACGTAAGGCAATTTTCAAGAAGCACTAACTAGATGTCATATATTACACGGTTGCAGATACCTGCTCTGACGCCATGATCTTCATCATGGGGAAAAGGATAATAGGGAGCAAGGCCGTCACAGCCAGAGGGATGCACTCTGTACACCAGTACAGCGCCATCAGGATGATCACAAAGCCGCATTTTGCCTCCTGCAATATTTGATGTATTGTCACCAGATAAAAACATTTTGCCAGGCTGAGCTCATAGAACTCACACCAATAGCAAACTAGAGAGAGTGAGAGAGCTGTGTTCATTCATTTTGCAACTTAATCACTGCTCTGTATTAATTATAAAACGCAATAGCGATAAAAACTGGTTACAGACTTCAGTGGTCTCAAGCGCATCTCTAATGTCATCACCATTGGAATGGTACTATTTTTATGGTCTGTTTTAAATCATAAAGGTACTCCAAAGGTAAAATATCTCATATCAAATAAATTAGAAATATTGAACATAGTGTTTGAATGAATATAGGATTAAGTGTATGAACTGAATGTTTGTTTTATTAGGACTCTAACATGACAATTACACTATGTGAGGTCACTGATGGGGCCCATACCTTCCTGGCAACATCTATATAGATAAAAATATACACACACACACACACATTGGAACCATAAAATGTGGTAATGTTATGATATGTTTTGATTACTCTCACAACAGCACAGTGATGACATATGTAGGGTCAAACGTTCAACTGCAGTGTCACTAAAAAATAGTGCATTATTGTCCCAAACTAAAACTAAAACAAACAAAACGGGAAAAGTTGGAGTGAATTAGCTCAAATTTTCAAGCTATTTCAAAAAGAACTTGCCAAATTCTTTTGGAGCAAACAATTTGCTTTCTTGGCTGTGCTAACTAACACTATTGCATTAAATGTCAATTTCTAATCAAAGGTTCTTCCAACTTAAATTTCTGTCCTAGCCCCCAAAAATAGCTGTTGTGTTTACAGTGTAACGTTTATAGGCAATATTGATATCATGTTTGTTACTCACAGACAACTATATTGTATAATATACTCACGAGTACACTTGCAAATTGCGATATAAAAACATAACTTAGAGCAAGTTTGATAGAAAAAAACAGAGAGCTGCTAGACTGAGTTTACATTCAACAGTAGTAGCGGACTTCCTCTGGTCCATAAATCAAGAGCATCAATCCCAGTTGTGAGTCATTCTTACCGGGGTGGGGATGACAATAGGCAGAGGCAGAAGTAGAAGAGGTGTGAGAACTATCACAATATAGTTCCTATATCTCCACAGCCATGTAAGATATCCAGCCATGATCGAAAAGCTTTGCTACACATTCAAAGTAATGAAATAGACAGAGGACCAAAAAAAATTTGTGACAGTGACAGTTCTAAGACAACACCAAATGTGATCGGAGTTTAAATAGCTGTAATCTTCATATGTCACTCTGAAATCCATTAAAAATTAACTTCAAAGGAGCCCACGTGTGCGTCCATGTGTGTTCTGATAAGATGATGTGCTATAGAGATAATAAAAACAGAAAACTAATCTTAATCTGATGTGACCACTGCCAAGTTTCTCTCAATGAGAGGGGAGACAAAATCATTCACATGCCTCATTTGGCCATTGTCTACACAACAATGGAGCACTATACCAAAATTATTGTCAGAGAATTGAAGAGCAGAAAGAAATAGAAAGGCAGTCATGTACAAAAACTACTCAAAGTCAAAATTAACTCATAATATATGGTTGTTTCATTTTTATAGGCACAAGCTGGAGGGAACATGGAAGGCCAAAGTCCCATTAGATAAGGTTATTGGCCTTGTAAATGACTCATGTGGGCGTGACTTCGACAGAACAATGCTGTGATTTCCATTCGATTCTGCACAAGCAAGAAATGCAGACAAACCAGACAGACCTCCTGCTCTTCCATTATGTGTGCTTGCGTGAAAGTGTGAGAGCAGCACTCGTGATATGTGCACACCAAAATATTTTATAATTACAATTATTAAAACATAAAAAACAACACTACATTACATTGCAGAAAAAAAACTAAGACAAAAAGCAATTTGTGGAAGATAATGCAAATATTTGGCTCGGTGGATTGAAAAGACTTTATTTATTTATTTATTTATTTATTTATTTATTTATTTATTTATTTATTTATTTATTTATTTGTTTATTTATTTATTCGTTTATTTGCTTGCCCAAAATGCATGAAATGTTGCATATGCTGTGCACTAAAAGTGAAAAGGGGCCATGTATATTACTTATAGTAATCGTGTGCTTCCAAAGCTACATTCGTAGCCGGTTGATTTTATTAAAAAAAATGATGCCAAAACCTTTAAGGTCATGAATCATACAATGTGTTTGCACACAAAAAAGTAAGAGTAGAATGTAGGAACTCGACTTCATATGGTTCTCAAAAACTTAATAGCATCCTGAGGACCACTGCCGAAATTCTCAAAACTTGCTTTAGTAATGACTGCAGTTTCAATAACCTTAGATGCTTTAGCACGGATAAAAGATAAAAAATAATCAAGCCTCATTGGATAATAATTATGAATATTCAGATAAATATTCAAAACCCCACCCTAGCATACGGTAACAATACTTGCTTGTGCATCGTGACATCCCATAAACAGGTGCAGGGGAAAAATAGCAGTCACTAATCATCCAATTATGTCATTATCAAGCATTTGGTGTGTTACTTTGGAACGAGTTGACTGGCACACAAAAAAAAACCCAGACTTTTAATTACATCAGGAACATCTGTGCAGAGTATGGACTGGAAGTCCCAAGATCCAAGTGGGAAACACCTCCAAAGGTGGTAGAGAATGACCAAGCCAAGATCCTCTGGGACTTCCAGATCCAGACAGACAGAATGGTAATGGCGAACCAACCGGACATTGTGGTGGTGGACAAAGAGCAGAGGAAAGCCGTTGTGGTTGACATAGCCATCCCAAATGATGGTAACATTAGGAAAAAGGAACATGAGAAACTTGAGAAATATCAAGGGCTCAGAGAAGAGCTGGAGAAGACCTGGAGAGTTAAGACTTCAGTGGTACCTGTGGTCATTGGAGCACTAGAGGCAGTAACCCCCAAACTGGAGGAGTGGCTGAAACAGATCCCAGGAAAAACATCTGACATCTCAGTCCAGAAAAGTGCAGTACTAGGAACAGCAAAGATACTGCGTAGAACCCTCAAGCTCCCAGGCCTCTGGTAGAGGACCCAAGCTTGAAGGGAAAAAGAGACCACCCACGGGGGGTGAGGAAAAGTTTTTTTTTTTTTTAATATATATATATATATATATATATATATATATATATATATATATATATATATATATATATATATATATATACACACACACACACACACACACACACACACACACACACACACACACACACACACACATATATGTACTACTATAGTGGTACACACTAAACAAGAACACACATAAAAGTGGTACACCCAACTACAGAAGCTACATTTTTTATTTGTATATTCTGTTGCTATTCGTACAAACTCATGCACACACGAAATAAAATGTGTAAATAAATTGAGACAAGGGTCACAAATGTTAAGGATACGGGCTTTTGAGTGAAATTAAAAAATTAAGCCAAAATACACTGCAACCCTTACAGCTCAACCTACCAAAACCTTTTTTGTTGACTCTTAGTCATTAGGTTATGATACAGTGAAACACTGGATTCGATCGAACCTAATCTTGTAATCTATGTAATTCACCACTTCGTCCAGTTGATGTCGCAAAGTCCACACTAGAAGATAATCTTTTTGTCATTTGTGGTGAGCTGTTGAAAACGCTGCCATTAACTTTTCATTTACTGACAAAAACACAACGCGACAACAAAAAAACCCTTTCATAATGATTTACGAGTGCAGTGTCCATAGAGGGGCGTTTGCAGGCAGTAAGTGAAGTTTCATGTTTATTCCATACGAGTCGATATGTACGAGCCGGACACGGCTGCTATCCTTCCGGATGACGAGGAACTGAAAGCCGATGGCTCAATCTTTTCTCCCGGCCATGATGAGGACACCCTGCAGCTGCCACCGCCGACCTCTCGGCCGGCGGGACCGCCGTTTGCGTGTCCGCTTCCAGTGTCCGTGGAGCCCGTCATGTTCCTGTCCGTGTTTGCCGTGGTCCTCCAGGCGCCGCTGACCACTCAATATCTGTGGGACCGAATTAGCGAAGACGTTGGCTACAATGCTTCGAAAATGTCGGAATGCGGCAACAGATCCGCGGGGCCAAACGCTCTTCAGAAGGTACACTTGTATAGTCTGCTTTGTTTATTTTAGGTTGAGATTAGCAAACTCCAACTGGAAGATCTGAATCCAATTACACTAAAAACATGACGTCACGTGATGCGGAAGTTTATTCTTTTTATTAGTTTTAGTTACAGGCTTCGCAAATGTTTTCACACTGGTCATGCTCCAGATAAAAAAAAAAAAACTTGCAAGTAATGATTTTAGATAGAGGTAGCAAAAGTACTCACACCATTATAAGTAACAGCTACTTGTGTTTTTTCCATTGTGTAATTTTTCTTTGCAAGGAGGTGGAAACCCTGACAGCACACTGGAACCTCTACATCAGTCTGGCGGGCTTTTCTGTCGGCTTGCTGGTGGTCCCTCTTCTGGGCTCGTGGAGCGATTTTGCAGGTCGCAGGCCGGTCCTCATCATTCCCAACCTGGGTCTGGCCATGCAGGTGGTTGTCTACCTGATAGTGATGTACCTCAAGCTGCCTGTGGCCTACTTTCTCGTGGGTCGACTGCTCAGTGGACTTTCGGGGGATTTCAATGCTATACTGGCTGCCTGTTTTGCGTATGTGGCTGACACGAGCGACAGGAAAGCCCGCACTTTCAGGGTGGCGGTCCTGGAAGCTTGTATTGGGCTCTCTGGGATGTTTGCCAGCATTATCGGAGGGCACTGGAGGCGGATGCAAGGGTAAGGAATTCTCACTTTACTTATTTTTGTCATGATTTTCAGCCAACACCTTGTTTTTCTGCCTATTTGTAGCTACATCAACCCCTTTTGGTTGGTCCTGGCAACCAGCCTGATGTCGGCTCTGTATGCGTTCCTGTTTGTCCCCGAATCTGTCAAGAAAGACCCCAGCGCCAAGCTTCTCACCGTTCGCCATCACAAAGCCGTGTGGCACATTTTCTCCACCGGGGGCAGCGAGGGCGGCGGAAGGTTCCTGAGATGCAAACTGTGGCTCTACATGCTCTGCTTCTTCCTTGTGGTGAGCATCCACATCGGGAGCCGCGAGCTGTACGTCCTGTACGAGCTGAGCCCGCCGCTGTGCTGGGGCTCGACGCTCATCGGCTATGGCTCGGCTGCTCTGCACTTGTGCTACCTGAGCAGCCTGCTGGGGCTGAAGGTCATGCTGCACTGGCTGGAGGACTCATGGGTGGCTGTTATTAGTCTTGCCTCCAACATCACTGGTCTGCTGGTTTTCTCTGTGGCGGACACCACTCTGCTCATGTTCACAGGTAACACTCAACATACATGTTTTAATGTGATGTGTATTTTCCATTATTATGTAGGGCTTTAGTGATGTACTAAACCTCAGATCAAATTTCAGATCAAATGTATGCCCCCCCCCCCCCCCCCACACACACACACACACACGCACACACAGAACTGTAATGAGTCTGTCTACATTGTGTGTCACCAGGTTATGGTTTTTTATTCTTCTTTGTGGCTGCTACACCTGTGCTCAGAGCCAAGCTGTCCAAGCTGGTGAGCCAGTCTGAACAAGGTGAACCACTCATCACATTGCTGACCAGCTTTACATGCTCTAAATGTGAAAACATTGAGACTTAAAGGCACTGTCATTTTTAAAAATATACATCTTGCTTAGTTTTGGTAGCTTTACTCAAATGAAATTATTTTATTAAGTGTTCTCTACTGCTACCGTGACTGAAGACATCCTGAAGGTAGCATACATGCTGAAGTCTGCATTCTCTGCCAGGTGCTCTCTTTTCCTCCATGGCCTGTGTGGAGAGCTTGTGTTTCCTTGTGGGTAGTGGCCTCTTCAACTCTGTCTATCCAGCCACGCTGCACTTCATGAAGGGCTTCGCCTTCTTCTTGGCGGCCATCCTCCTCCTCATCCCAGCAAGTATAATCGGGTGAGTCTCCTCTTTGCCTCAATCAACACTCAAAAGACGTATTCAAAATTGATGCTGATGTTTCTGCAGGACGCTGCGTTGTTTGGAGATGAGAGAACTCAGCGACGCCATGGCATCCTGACCTGCACAATCAGACCAAAAATAAATACCAATGGCAGCACTGTAGCAGAGGGAGGAACGCAAAGGATTCTTCCCACTAACACATTTTACTTGAAAGAGTGAGAGCCAACAAATTAGTGAATAAGGGTGTATTCAGATCAGAAAAGTCCTTTAGTCCGCTTGTTTGGTACGGATCAAAAGCGGACTTCATTTTTTTTATTTGGTGCGGTTCCCATTCAGACTGTACATTTTGCAAGTGAAGTATATTTTGTAAACACATCCACGCTTGTGACAATCTGTGCTCCCATTTGTGGAAATAGAGGAAAACATGCTAATTAACAAATATTTTATCGAGTTTGTCAAACCAAGGGCACTGGTCTTTTTCGTCACCTGAACTCCCGCTCTTCTTTAAGGCGTCTCGTACTTTCATGTAAGTTTGGTGACGTTTTTTTTACTTTGACTCGGCATTGTTCATGGGACCGCTCGAAGCACCTCTCCTTCATTTTCTCACTAAACATGCCGAACACGACCGCATTTTTGTGTGTCTTCTCTAGCAGTTGTATAATATGTGTATCTGCCCGTATATTCAAGAGGCACAGTTTCTTTTCATTGCCCCATGGCTCATTTTTTTTAGCATTCAACTGTTAGCAGCACTGAAAAGCTAATTTTTCCCACGGTGTCTTGCACCTGCATAAAAGGTCCGGACCAGCATTACAATCGAACCTCGGTCCTTTTAAAATATACCAAACAGTCAGGTCTGAATACACCCTAAGTTCACTAAAAATGATTCTGCCATTGCAAAAAGTCAATAAGGGGAAAACTTTTTATGCATTTATTTTTGCGCATTGTGAATCATCCAAGAGGCTGCATTTCAATATGAATACAATATTGAAACTGATTTTATTCTGTCCATTTGAAAAATAATAATCGTCCAAAGCAAAAGTGCAATATTGTTGATTCACATTTCTTCATTTTTGTATACACATTGTTCAAAGAGCATTAGCGTAATGTCATTTTTAGTCCGTCCAATTTTTTAACGGTTATCTGATTTTAATCCATCCATATTTTTGACAAGTGTAGTGTATGGAAACGAATTATTATAAAAAAATAATGAACTGTTTTTTTTTCCTGTATTTAAAATAATTGTTACTTTTGTCTGATTCTTGTTTTTTTTCAGTGGCCTTTGTGTGTGTTTTTTTTAATTTCTTTAACAGAAGGGAACCAACAATTTTGACTGCGTGCAGAAAATGGGGAATCATGTAACCAGTTGGGGATTACTGAGTTAGAACTTGAAGCAAAGCAACACTGGATAGTCCCTCAGCACACAGGCACACACAACATGGTCACGTCCGAGATGCACTGCGAGCTAACAAATCAGCTTTAAAATGCACAAAGGGAAGAGCAGAGGTCAAACAGCATATTGGCTTGTTGGGATTGAGCTGTGTGTTTTCTACTGGAAGGACACTTGTAATATTTCAAAAATATTTTTAAGATGCATTGGATTCTTTATATGATTTGAATGCAAAATAAAATTCTAAATTTTACTATGGTCATCTTTCTGGTAGAATTTACTACTATAAACTGAAGTGCTGTAGTAACTTCCTTTATTTACTATACGTTTAAAAGCATGCATTGCCAAACTGTAATTGCTTTTCACAATCTAGTTATTTTGTGGGTTTTTGAAATTGAGTGATACAGACAAACCCACACAATTTGGAAGGTGCATGTTTTTCATTGGATGGAGTTTTTCAGAATCAAAAAGCATTTAGTATGAAATACAAATGAGAAAATTATTTTAAAATGCACAATGCTGAACAAAATGTGGAGCTGTTGTTGTTTTATTGACTAAATATGGCGTCCGACAAGTACTAAAGCTGACCTCACTGCATCATTGTATAGTAGATGGCAATTGTGGGCGTCAACAGATCTTTAGGCCAGTACGTTCGTTATCTGTTGATGCATGTACATTATACTTGCTTAGAATAAATACACAAGTAGGATCAGCAATACATTTTGCTTGGCTGACCAATATTTACTTAACAGATATATTTAATGGCGCGGACAATGGGAACACAAATATAAACAGCTAGATTCTATTGCATGTTCCAATTGCAAAGGCAAATTTGTGATACAATGAAAATAATTTCATTTGACAGTAATCGTAACAAAAATGTTATGACTCAGTAATCTGAATGACGTGAGTGTTAATCCTTTTGTTTTTGTTCCTGAGTCAAAAAGAGGCATACACTGTACTTGATGACACATTATTAAGAATAAGGGAATCACAGTTTTTTATGCACAAATCATAAAGACCTTATGTTATTGTTTGCAATTTTGGCATATGTTAAAGGTGATTCTAGAATAAATGTGTTCATTTCTTTTTCTGCTCTTTGGAACTATCTAGAAGGTCTTGGTTTCCCTTTAGAAAGCGGAGGATCTTCTCAATCGAGGCCTCCTGATACTCGTGCGACCACCTGTGTCAAGAAAAGACAACATTCCATGAGTTAATCATCAAAAGATGGGTCGTGTTTGTAAAATATGAATGGAATGGCTCCTCACTTGATGCCGTTGAAGTTGAGAATAGATCTCATGTCCTCTGGCAGAGACATGGGATCAGGCCATACAAAATAATCCGTGACTGGAACAATGTTCTTCTTTCCACCCAGGGCGGTGACTATTTCCTGTAACATCAGATTAATGACAAAATAATAAAAGATGTTTGTGCTTATGTCACTTCACTAAAGATGTTTCATCAGCAGTTCAAATCTCAAACATGAGGAGTCAGTGTTTTCAGATGGATCCCGGCAACCAAAACAGGGGCAAGAACTACTAGAAACCACAAGAGTGAGCTGACCTTATGCACCCAGTCTTTCATAGCCGTGTCTCCCATGCACTTGTCCAGAGCGTTGGCAGACAGGACCAGGATGAAGTTTCGAGCTCGCTGGACACTCTGAATAAGTTTGTCCTCAAATTTTCCGGCTTCTAGCTTCTCCACATCTATGAAGACGCTGAATCCTCGAACCTGAAGGTGCACCTTTAGAAGACTTTCAGTGCCAAAGAATGTACAAGTTAGAACAAAGCAAGTCTTCTTGAGTATGATGTAGATTAGACTTAATAAGAACCCTCCTACTCTGACCTGGCGAGTTGTGATCCGGTGGTCCGACGATAGCTAATGAACACATCGGGTCCTGCAGGCTGGGCATCTATGCTGGTTGGTCTCAGCGGTTTCCGACTGACCGCCAGGATCTTGGCTCGGTGGACTCCGTTGAGTACGTGGCAGTCATGCAGAAGCTGCTGATCCGTCAGGCTTTGGATGTTGTTGCGGTCCACTCCTGACTGGACAAAGCCGTACGTGTACTGGCGATAACGAGGGTCCGCTTCCGTCAGCCAGTCGGCCATATTGTGAGGGTCGCATGTAGCATAGTTGGCGTAGGTCTTTAGCACGCGCAGGTCTCTTAGGAACCTGGCGGAAAGAAAATATAGTGGTACCTCTAAATTTCACCATAAGTTTGACCACAGAATTTTCCAGAAAAGAAAAGAAATAAATGAATGTGCCTCTTGCGACAGAGGCCAGCAGTCATGCCCAGGTCTGTGCTCAGGTCTTGCTCTGTGATGTTCAGAAGGAGATCTCCATCCACCTGGAGCTCCTGGCTCAACAGACAGACACAAATTCATCAGACAAATGCAAGTTCTATCGGTACTCTGGTTTGATGATCAGGAAGTCAAAACGGACCTGGAAGCGGTCGCAGTATGCACTGAAGCCGACCTGCTGCAACCAAGTCTGCACCTCGCAGGTCTTCCAATTGGGCACAGAGGATGGGATGCGTTTGGGCACTTCATCACCCATCATTCTTAAAGCCCGCTTGGCTAAGGAGCAGGCTGTGCCATTGCTGGAGTACATGACTATTCTTTTAAGGCTCTGCACTGCTCCAATCTCTTGGAAAATCTGGAACCAGATAAAAGTGTTAAAAGTGAATTCAAACAGCCTGGAAATTGTAAAAAATTATTTACTGGCGACACAATATAACATTTTCTATTTAATAGCCTGTATAGAAAAGGGTAGGACACTGTGTGGCCTAGCCACTAATCAAGTGTGAAATTAGAACAATCCTTTTTAGAGTCATCAATAAACCCGGAGGAAATCAATACTAACACAATTGGGAGAACCGTAAACACCACACAGATACGACCAAAGCTGAGATTCAAACTCTGAAACTCAGAACTGTGAGCAGTGATTGTACCTTGGTGTTGCGTTGACGGGACTTGATGCAGGTCTCAACGCAAAGGTAGAAGGCCGCGATGCACTTTCCCTCCAGTCTCGTTCCATCCAGCAACGGCAAGAGATGCTGCAGGTCGGACGCCGTCTTCCCTTGCATGCAGTCGGCGCTGTCCGACAAACTTCGCGCAAAATCATCGGGATCCAGAGATGCGATGAAGGGCTCCACCAGCTCCAGCGTGCCGGATTTCACCACCTCCTTCTCGATTTCTTTGTTGGCCGCCAAGACAGTGACGGCTAGGCACGCGTGGAAGCGGATGAGTTCGTCCTCTTTGGAGAAGGCAAGAGGGAAGAGCCATTCAGCAGCCTGCTTCTCGATCATCCATCTCTGGCAGCGGTGGCCTCCGTACATGGCGCAGTTGGCCAAGGCCACAGCGCAGTGACGCAGCACGGTGGGGTCCGTGCCTCTGCACCAGTAGAGCAGAGCATCCAAGGCGCCGTTGGTGATGAGGTGCACCGACGTCTCCTCGGTGTGTTTGAACATGTGCTCCAAGATTCCCGACACGCTGCGAGCCAGCTGGGCGTCCTCTTGCTGCCGGGTTAGGTTGAGGATGACCCCCAAACCCAGACGAGCTACGTAATCTCTGTCAGGGAAGGGCCAGAAATGTTAGAAGTACATACTCGATCTGCTTGACAGGAAGACAGAGAACACAACCTTGCCTATGAAAAAGAAACGTTCAGTATCATTTTATTGTCCCATCACTGTGGTCTATCGATGGCCTTTTACTGAATGCTCTTCACACAATATTAAAACCAAAAGGAGCCCCAAGTTGTGGGTGCATTTTTTTTTTTAGATATACATAAAAACTTCCTCTTTTTGAAAAGCAACTTCAAACACATTTGTGCAAATCAGAAAAAACAATACTGATTTCATTGTTGTAAATGTTTTCATTAAGTTGTGTGTTCTTGTATTAAGTGTAAAAGGCTGTGATTCTGTATTTTATTTATTTTATTTGAAGCAGTTTGTGACTCTCTGTGCTATATAAATTAAATTACTTCCCTGTATGCACTTCACTACATGGCTGGCTTGCACTTCCTGTAATTTACCACCTGACCAATTTTATGATGGTTGTTGTTTTGTAGAGGTATTTATTATGATGATGATGGTATGATGATGATGATCATTAATATGTCTTGGTCCAATCAAATTTTATAAAACACATTATGAAGGGACTGAAAAACGAAAAAAAATACAACCACATTCTAATGAGAGCCAATGCAACAAGTCTAATGAACATTAAACCTTCACGACAAGGATAATAATGCTCAGTTTTGCAATGTAAGTCACAGTATATTTCTTATTGTGGTTTCGTGGTGATGCATTTTGCCGTCCACACTGTGACCCTGAGTAGCAGTGAAGCAAATGGATGGCTGGGTGGATGGATGGATGGATTTGATGCTCTGTTTCTTATTTCCGGGATGCACAGGGACAGGAAGTGCTTCTGGAGTTACACGTCAATGTGTGTGTTTTCTTCTCTATGCTGGCCTGCAGACACTTTTATAATCGCGTCAGCTAAAATAGATCATCTTCATCATGGAGGATTGAACGATCTCAGTGAGAAGCTTAAAACAGAGACGTGGTTTGTTTCACAATTCATGTGGATTCTGATGGGGGAACAATGCGAGTCTCCTGTAGTAATAGAAGGGAAGAGTGCCTTGGATATTTGTGGCTATTAGCAGGGCGGGGCTCAAATGAAACTAGCTGCAGATAAGAATAGATAAATAGAAAAGTTCAATACTGCCTGATTACAATGTCCAGGTTCAGATCCTCATATGTAAATTGCTGGTCGAATTAATGTATGAATCTATTCTTTGTGCATTTCTTTAAATTATTTACTTTAATTATTATTATTATTATTATTATTATTAGAGCGTTTAATGTCTGTTGATGGCCGGCAGCTCATTGAATGGCAAATATGCCACTCCTATGTAAATTGCTGGTCAAATTAATGTATGAATCTATTCTTTGTGCATTTCTTTAAATTATTTACTTGAATCATTATTATTATTATTAGAGCGTTTAATGTCTGTTGATGGCACTTCAATTTCCACATTTACTTGTCATCGGGGTTTGAATTGAGTGAATTGCCCAAAATTTTCTCCATCTCAGTGTGATGCAATGTTGGGTAACCACATTTGTCAACAAGTGTTGGTTTGTTACACTGCATGAGACAAGGTCTTCTTCCTGCAATCTAATACAGGATGTGTATTTGATTATACTTCTTTATGAATGTATATATGTTCAACTGAAGTATTGATGTGTTTAGGGTGGACGCAGAAGCACTCCATCATAATGACAGGTGTTAAAATATGTGTTGTTAAATGAGCTTTCTCAGTAGTGCAGTTCTGGACAGACTCAGACAGCTTCTTTCCACAAGCCATTGCTAACTGCACTGAACTCACAATAATATTATTCCATACGTTTTCTTTTTTACATTTAGAACATTCCCTACTCTGCTGCTACGGTTTTAGTACATTAATGTGCCTAACTTAACATTATATTATTTTTAATTTATGAATTGCAACCCCAGTGTGCATGTTCCAGCATCTCTATTGCGGGTGATGGTGCAAGTGTACCTAATGTATTGGCTGTAGATTGGTACCTGTTGTCCGAGACCAGTATCTGCTCCAGTAGTTTGGCAGACTCATATGTGATCTCCACAGCAGGTGTCTGCTGGAGCTGCAGCAGGAGCTCCAGGCCTCCATCCAGCCGGATCCTGTTGCAGATCTCTTCGGCCACCTGACGTCCTACGGCAGGTAGAACCCAGGCCTCCTCCACCAGCTGGTAGATCTCCGCGATGGCTCCGCGCGTCTCGTCAGAATCGGACGTTTCTTTGGCGCGTTTGAGCCGCTGGATAGCGGTGCGCAACGCGGGGAGAGAGACGTCCAGAGCCGCTTGCACGTCAGCGTGGATCCCTGGAGACACCGGTCTCTGCTGTTCGGCCCCGGAGCCGCTCCTTCCTCGTTGGAGTCGGCTGACATATTCGGGCACCGTCAGGCGGTCTGAGCTAAACATGACAGACAAATGTCTGAAGAGCCTCCACAGGAAGAAGATGAGAGAAAAAAGCATCTACCGGCAGAAGCAACGGTGACTGGCTTTGTTTACAAGAGCATCGGATTGGGTGACGTTTTCGCCCCAGCTGGTGAATAGCAAACAAACAAGGCCTCTGGTATTAATCCCAAGTGACAACTGCCTCCAAATTATTAAATGAGCAACTACCCATCGATTCGTCCCATATCCTCCAAGATTTAAAATAATCACAACATGATCAGGCGCTGGTATGCAAATGAAGCATCAAACACACAGCAGGTCCTTTTGTCTGTTCCAGGTGTCAAGTGCGTCGTTTTCTCACTTCTCACCATCGATGCGCGCTTTGTTTCTTATTGTTCGAAAGAGAATCAAACCAAAAGAAACTCCTCTTCCGCAGTTACAGAAAATGAGCTGTCACTGCATTGGCATCGGACAGCTGCAATCCGCAGCATCCACGAGCTGCTTGTCTTCCTGCTGCGTCCTCCGGAGAATTGCTTAGGTTGCACTTTGCACCGCCCGCCGCTCGTGGAAACAACCGGGACCGAGCTTCTATTAAAAGAAGCAGTCCCCCCCCCCCCCCCCTCCTCCCAACCTCTCTCGTATAGCAGAGCTCCTCTTGCAAACGAGCAGGCTGGCCCTCTACTGGACGCACCAATAAATACAATATTCATGAAATCATCCTCACTCAATTTGTAACATACAAATTTGCCATTTTGGGCGTCTCCTGAAATTGGACGTATGATGTTTTAATACTATGACCTGCAGGACAAACGTTGTAGGAAATGCATGAATAGCAACATGGCTCTCCCAAACAAACAATTGTTTTTGTATGTTAATACAGCAAAAATATAATAATACACCTATCTTTACAAATAACGCATAATGACAGAATTTGGGCTTATTTGAGAAGTAAAACTAACATGTTGATAAGAAAGTGCATGGTTAAGAGACTCCACATCAATATAGTAAAAAAAGAAAACAATGTCAACATTTGTTGCTTAAATGTTACTTTTGTATTGATCTCTTCGTGTGTGTGTGTGTGTGTGTGTGTGCGTGCGTGCGTGTGTGTGTGTGTGTGTGTGTGTGTGTGTGTGTGTGTGTGTGTGTGTGTGTGTGTGTGTGTATGTGTGTGTTTTACCCAAGTTGAAAGAATGCTGCATACTTGGCAAAAGCAAAGGCCGGACGTGGGGTGACTGACACATGTTTCCAATGATTGGAAGCACACAGTCCATCGTTTCTGCCTCGTTCAGTCCTCTCCCACTGCAAAGCAAACATGAGCTTGTGCGCTGTGTTGCTCCTCGTGCTCGTCGCTCAAACCTTAGCTGCAGACGGTGAGTACAACCACAACTTACATTTACAATTCAAGTAAAAGACGATGAACAGAAAATATAGAGGACATTACATATGTAATGGGTTGCCCTGAAATTATCTGGTGTTAATCCACCATTGCACCAACATCAGATGGGATAAATTTGTATTTGTGTTGATCTATTGTTAAAGTGAACACCGTCAAGTTAAACTGTAGGATTTGTTTATTGAAATAAATCAAACCATGATAGCTTTCAAAAATAACGTGACCTCTAACCTTATAGGTAAATATGTTCTATTTGTTAGGCAGAATAACATGTACAGTGAGCTGGTCACCGTAGCTGCGGAGAGTCTAAAATTGATACTTTGTTAAAGATTTTCGAGAATCTGAGCCATACTTGCATGAAAGGGAAAATGGTTCACTTGGTCCTCTTACTTCCAGATTCAGTTCCTACTTAGTAACCACATGACTATGCTGTTCCTCTCCTGGTGCCCACTCCGGGTTGGAGTTTGCCTGAACAAGAAAAGCTAACAAATGAATGGTTGGGTGGTTGATACCTCTGCACAATGCCCTAAAAAAAATGTTTAAATAATTAAACAAAACAACAATTTTGACATGGTGTCAGGTCAAATTGAGCGCGGCAAACCTTTTCTTGGGCTGAAAAAAAGCATCTAAATGATTTTTCACACCCTTGTGTTTTTTCCACGTCACTTTCTGCAAAATGCTAACTTGACTTCTTCATACCTTTAGAGTCATGCATGGGCCGCTGTGAGAAGGGCTTTGACTCGGAGAAGAAGTGCCAGTGCGACAGCATGTGCAAATACTACAAGAGCTGCTGCATCGACTTTGAGCCCATTTGTGGCATGATGAGTACGAATTCCCGCTTGCAGTGTCACTGAGCTAAACCAAGATATTAAATAATTCAAAAAAACATGCTTTCTCCTCCCAGCTCGCGGCGATACATTTGAGTTGGCGGAAGACGACGAAGATAATCTTGATAGCACCATGCCATCCACGTATGAGCTGCCTTTTATCAGTCCCACTCCACCATCCATCTCTGACTTTGCAGATAAACCAGAAGTTACATTAGTCATGAATAAACCTCCACCAAAATTTCCAAGAACCACAGTGTCACCTTTGGTAAAGCCCCCCGATAGCACCAAAGACAGTGTTACAGCGAGGCCTCCAAGACTCACCATCCCACCCTCAGTGAAGCCCCCCAGTAGCACCAATATCAGTAACGCAGCAGATCAGACAACCGAACCTCCTACGCCACCTGCAACCACACCTGGCACCACTGCGGCTCCTGACCCTGATGCTGAGACGTGCAGCGGCAGGCCCTTTGACGCCTTTATGCAGTTAAAGAATGGCTCCATCTTTGCCTTCAGAGGTGAGTCGCACTAACCCTATCTCAAGGGCAAGAACTAAATTTTAATCATGTAGATCCAACTATGTATACAGTCTTCTGAGTGAGTCTTTTTGGTCATATTTGTTTGCAGGTGAGTACTTTTTCGAACTGGACCAGAAGACTGTACTTCCTGGCTATCCAAAGCTCATAAAAGACGTGTGGGGCATCAACGGGCCCATCGACGCCGCTTTCACCAGGGTCAACTGCCACGGGAAGACATACATATTTAAGGTACACATATATGTGATGTAACTAGGAAGTAAAATAGGTGTGTTCACACTGAGATGATTTCAAACAGGGGAACAAGTACTGGAGATTTGACAATGGTGTACTGGATGAAGACTACCCCCGGGCGATCAGCGTTGGCTTTGACAGGATTCCAGATCACGTGGACGCGGCCTTTGCCCTCCCAGCTCACAACTACAATGGCAGAGAGAGGGTGTATTTTTTCAAAGGTGAAACCTTGTTTGGAATCACGGCACATGCAATTGCTCAATCTTGTTCTTCTTTTTTGCTGTCATCAAGCGGACCAGTATTACATCTATGAGTTCTTGCACCAACCATCCCACGGGGAGTGCATCACCATGTCCGAGAGGTCTCCATCCACGCTGTTCACACGCTACACCAACATGTACTCCAGAAACTATGAGGAGTTTTTCGGTGATCTCTTCTCAGACAGTGAGTTGTACTCTTAATGCCGTGGTTCGCAACCACTGTGATGCTACACATTATACAGCACACTGTTATCATTGAAAGGTTTGTTTTTCAAGTTATTCTCTTAGAGTTGATGACTCAAAAATAATGCAATTTGCAGAGACTTTTTAGAAAAACAGAGAAAAACATTTGGAATGAGTGTGGTCAGTGCTTTGCTCAAGGGCACATTGACAGAAGTCAGGAAGCAGACTAGCTGTGTGCTATATGATTATTCCAACATCAAATATGTTCTTTGGCTCAAAAAGGGTCGGGAAATATTGCTCTAATAGTTTTTTTTAATGACATGTGGGTGGCATGTTTAATTGGATTCCTTTGTCTGATGTGTTTAGTGCCTCAGCATAGCAGCCATTACCACTTCATTGACAAAGACTGGAAGGGTCTCAAGTCACCGGTGGATGCTGTCATGGCTGGCCGACTCTACGTCCCTCCACGCAGACTCCAGCCGGACCCACAATGGGGCCTGTACCAGCAGTATGGACAGCAGTATGGACAGCAGTATGGACAGCAGTACGGACAGCAGTACGGTCAGCAGTACGGTAGGCAGAGGGGGCGAAGGAGGTGGAATCGCTCACCCGTCTGGGAATCCTTGGCTGAGCGGGGTATGAGCATGGGCCAGCAGTTTGCAGAGAGAGGGATGGACATGGGCCTGAGACTTGCTGAGAGGAGGATGGAGATGGAGGAGAGGCTGGGACGAGACTGGAGCCGAAGCTGGGATCAGGACTGGGACCAGGACAGGCGCAGGGATGGCTACCGGCAAAATAACAGAGGCAACTATGATTCCAGAAGCAGGAATGACAGGTCCTACGGGAGGAGGCTGCCTGTACAGACCGTCTACTTCTTCAAAGAAGGTAGTGTGGTTTATAGTACATCATACTTTCTGTTACAAATAGTGATGGTAAAATGAAACTTTAGATTTGCTTTATGAACCAGTTGTTATATTTATGGACTCCTCTAGATGGCACTGTTGGTTCTGTGTCGTATCAGTTTTACGTTTTTATGACAAAACACATGACACGTGAGGAGCATGTGCTTCATGAATAACTTGTCATTAAAGTTTTATATTTGTATGAAGGTTTAAATTGCCTTTTCGGTTAAACATTTTTTATGGCAGCAGTTTATGATAACATTTATATGTCCTGTTTGACATTAGAGGTTTAACTTAAATTTTTGCTGCTTAAGGTTTTACAATTTAAGTGTGGGTTGTAATTGAGAGAGCCTGCATAAGACAAAGTTCTTGAGCAGTTCCGTGTTCGTATAGCTGTTATTAACTTTTATTCCCCTGTGATGTGCAGATAAATACTACAGAGTTGACCTCAGTACCAAGAGAGTGGACCCGGCCATGCCTCCCTATCCAAGATCCATCGCCAAGTATTGGCTCGGCTGCACTGACACCAGAGGGGCTGAGAAATAAACTGAATAGTTTTTAGGGTGGACATTCACACTCGGTTTGGAGCACATGGGATCAGTGTTACGCACAACTAGCTTGCTTGTCATCTTGAGCAAATATTGAAGAAGTACAAAGTCTTGCTGACCGTCTTTGTTTACTCCCATTACCTAATGATATTACAGTGCAAATGTTTCAGGGGTACTGTTTCAGATTCAAAATTGTTAAAGACTGAAACCACCTGTAATCGTGCCATTCACAATCTACACAGCAGTTAATAATAATTTCTGCTCATTTTGTCATATCATTCCAATTTACCGGTACTCATTTATGTCACACCATTATGTGGTAAATTACAAAGTAACTGTTATATAAGCATTTTACTTTTTCATTAACCCATTTCTAAACTTTTTATTACTGTATAATAATATATCAGTTTCATGAATGCATTTATTTGGGGGGCAGGGCATATACTTCTGCCTTATAATGAGAAGCGTGTTGTCTGTCCATTTAGATTAACCAATGAGGTTCATTGGCCGAAATAGGGTTGCAAAATATTAGGATGAAAATATGTGGATGTAATCCTGCAACAATATCTATAAGAGAAATGAGTTGTGGGTTGTTTTTTTTAATTAACCACTGGGCCACCTTTACTCATATTTATCTGTGACAAATAAAGACATTACTTAGCTGCACCGCCCTTTTTCTGCTATTTTGCTATTTTGGACTATTCACTATATTCGAAAATATCAAATTTCAGCTAAAAACAAAACAAAGCAGATAGTAACTGTTAGAAACAATATTACAAATGTTGCTCTCATTATTATTATATTACTGTTTATTTCTAGATTAATATAAAGTGCATACTGTACAATGTATGTTGTGTATTCCTATTCTCCATATGTACATGCATGTTAAGTTTGTAAATATACACCATTTGATTACAGAACAGTACATTTATGCATTTGTGTTTGAGGTATACGAGTGTGTGATCATGACGTTTTCATAGCATGGCTCCTCTTTCACACTCTCCACTTCACCTTCACCGGTCCTGACTTCAATAAGAGTAGCAGCGTTCCCTGCTGGCCCAACAGTGAAGTAACTGCTTTCAGTTTGTCCTCCACTGGGCTCATGTTCATTACTTCTGCCTGAGTCCTGAAAGTCAGGCGACGCCACCTCTGGAACGCTCTTCAAAATAGACGACAGCGGCCTTTTGAGAGGAATGCTCTCTGACGACCCTGTATCGCAAGAAGCCGTTTGAGTGTTTTGTGAAGCGTGTTTCCTCCTCACGGGTTTACTTATGGCGGATTCGACTCCTGGAGGCCCGCCCTGCTCCCACACACTTCTCCGAGCCCCGAGTTTTCTCCTGGGGGGTTTGGCGATGGCTTCTGAGTCTTTGGGTTTACTTTTGCCAGGCTCCTGCTCTCTTTGTCTCTGGAGGCTTCCAAGACGCCTTAACATGGCCTGAACAGGGCCTTGGGAGCTCGGCTCCAGCTTGGACGTGGGCCGCCCTGTCTTCCCTACCGTCACGTACACTGTGGTGACCTTGTTTGGGACACCGGGTGGATGATCGGAAGCAGACGTGGTCGACGCTTTATGTTGTGGAGCTGTGTTGGACGTGGTAAGTCTTCGTCCTGATGTGGTCCGGAATGTGTTGCTCGACTTTCTATCCTCCTCCTGGTCCACAACCTCATAGCTCAAATCTTGGTGATCTGTTACCTGAACTTCTACGCCATCTTCCCTCTCCTCAGCATCAGCTTCATCTTCCTCGCCCGGCCCAATTGAGAACACTGAACCCCCGCAGGTGGATTTGGCTTTGCGTGGGTGCCCGGACAGAGAGATGACATCTTGAGCCGAGCCACGTCTCTCCTTGGGGCTGAAGCGGGTGCCCTCTGCAAAAGAAACAGACGGCCGCTTGGTTTTGGCAATGCTGGAAGTCCGGGGGATGTCGAAGGGGGAGGTAATGTCCTCGCTACTGAAGCCTGACGGGTCCAAAAGCATGTTACACTTGGAGCTCATCTCCTGGAAGTGGCTACCCTCCATTCCTGAGATATCTGTCAAAGAGAGCGAGAGTAGATTTGCAGCTTAGCACTCAGAGAAGATCACGTGAAGTACCTTCTCTCGGGGGGACGCAGTAAAGAGCCTCCCCCTCCTCCTCATCACTGTCGAAGGATGACCCTTCAGTCACCCAACCCGAGGAAGGAGGCTCAATGAAGCTGTGGTTGAACGTCAGCTCTGGGTCATGGTGAGACACTGTAAGGAACATGACATTCAGTCAGTGCTAATATGCAACCATAAAAGTCCTCTTTGCAGCCCAGGTGTTTTTTAGAATGACCAAAGCTGACCAGTGACACGAGGGAGGCCAGAAGACCAGTCAGAGATGCAGGGTAGGGCGGCACCAATGTTAGCCAAGACGCTGTAGACGTGATACTTCATCCGCACAGCCAGCCCTCCATCTGCCACTGTCATCCTGGTAAGGAGGAAGGTACAATAGGTGATCCTGTGATGGCTTTTCACTCAAAGACACAACATATTGTCACCTGATTGAATATGTCAACAACAACAAAATATTTTACTTTAAACCAGGTATGACTGGAGTGCAACATGTCTCACGCAAATGGCAAGTATGGATGAAACAACCATAGCAGAAGAGGAGGAAAAGGATTTTACGTTAATAAGTGTAAAAAATAACAAATCCACATTTTTGTTGTTAAGTATTTGGATGTGTGCAATAGGTATGTTCATGTGATCCTGACCTGTCTTTGCTGTCTGCCGGAGCTCCTCCACAACATAGACAACAGCAGAATATAGCGAGGATTAACAACAGCAGTGGAAGTAGTAGGCCAACCAAGAGAGCGCCTCGGCCACCTGACAAACATATATAAACACAATTACACATCAGGCATTTTACAAATTCATTCAGATTGGATGTATGAATTGTTGGATGAAAGGATGAGTGGATGGATGGACATACTGTTGGGGCAGGCACCAGTGACCGGGTGACAGCTGACCCCTTCGCCACACTCACAGGCCAAGGAACAGTTGAGCCCGAACTGTGCACCTGAGCAACTGCTGTTACAACTGAAAACGATGGGAAGAAAAAGAATGATGTCATTTCGCCACAGTGAAATATGGCCTCTGTGTTTAGCCACTGATTCACCATCTATTTTTATACTTTCAACAATATAAAGGCGAATAAAAGGGTGGTTGTCAGAAAGCATTAAATAAAATGAGTATGCTTTTGTTTTTTGTTTTAACTTGTTTGTACATGTAGACAGACGCTTGTAATAACAAAAACAAAATAGTCTTTTCACTGAACCTGCTACTATAATAATAATAATAAAAACACCAAATCAGAAGCCTCATTCTACTTTGCATAAAGTCGAAAACGTCTTCATTCAGCACTGAACGGTGGCTTTACAGCAGGCTCCCCTTTTTTATATATAGGTGATCAAGTTATTGATTGTGACATGTGAATTATTGCTCAGCGGCTCTACAAAGTTGCTGGGTGTGCAAGAACTATAGAACATCAGTGCGTTCGATTTCCTGGGCTACTCAAATGAAGGCCAAAGGAATAACTAATGCCATCATTCATCAGCGTCACACCTCCAATGGGGTTGTGTTTCTGTTTTTATTTGACCTCATTAATACAAAACATTGTCTCATAAGAACCATTACGCTTGATACATTTTTGAGGATGCGTTATAATTAAATTGAAGCAAAATTGTGGATGAATTTGACGAATGAATTCTGTGTGGTGAAATGCAGCTCACCTCTCCCCCTGAAAGCCCGAATGACAGATGCATTTTCCTGTCACGTGATGACAGTCTCCATGGTAACACGGGCTGCACAGGAAGCGGCAAGCCTCTCCATACGTCCTGTCGGAGCAGACCTCCTCGCACCTGGCAAGGGAGCAATGATGACCCACTAGAATAAATTCAAAACATCTCTGTATCGGATGTCTTTACTGTTTGCTGTAGTAAATCAACAGGGAATGAAAAATGTGTAAGCCCTGCACGCTCCCACCTGGGTCCTGTCCATCCCGCATTACAGCTCCAACAATTACCACTTCGGGGATCGCAGCGCTCGTTGTTTCTGCACCGCGGGCACGTCTCCTGGCAGCTGTTACCGTAGTAACCAGGTGTGCAAAGGCGGTCGCACTGTGTCCCATTCCAGCCCGTCTCACAAGATGCACATGCGCCGTCAGTGGAGGCGCACACTTCATCTCCTTTACAGTGTCCACAACTGAGATGAGAATTGATGTTATGCAATATGATGAACGGAAATTAAAAATGGTAGGGAACACTGTACACACAAACCTCATTTGACACCCAATGCCATACATCCCAGGTTTACACGGCTGGTTGCAGTCGTCGCCTTCGTACCCCGGATAGCACAAGCACTGCCCGGTGGCAGGGTCACAACTACTGTGTGTGAGGTCACAATTGCAACGCCGGTCACAGTTGGGCCCCCACCAACCGGCCTCGCACTCACACAAACCGGTGCGCTGGTTGCACTGCGACAAGTAGCAGTTGCAAGGGACAGGACATTTCAGTCCCCAGTGGCCCTTGTGGCACTGACAGCGGCCCGTCAGTTGGTCGCAGCCGGGTCCCACGGAACCCCCGGGGACACACTGGCATGGTTTGGTGCAAGTGGCTGTCCACCAGCCCTCGTCGCAGGTGCAGTTTCCGTATACGGGGTGGCAGACTCCGTGGTGGGCGCATTTGCAGGCGTATTGGCACAGAGGACCCCAGCGGTTTTGGTTGCAGGTGCACTCACCTGTGACGGGGTGACAGCGGCCATGCGGGTGACACGGGCACACTTGACGGCAGTCTGATGCCCAAAACTCTGGAGGACACCCTGTAATAAGACGACAGGACTTCATAACCTCAACGGAAGAAAAAAAATGGACCAATCATAGAGAGCAGAGAATAATGCAACAGCCTATTGGACTCTTGAAAATGTAAAAACTTGGTGGGACAGAATGAAAACTTTACCCACCCCTGCTACACTATATAATGACTTGTAGAGCCAAAATTTCTCAAATATGCTGAAAATATGCGGTGTCTACTCACGTGTTTTACAGTGAGCTCCATAATAGCCTGGTGGGCAGCGACAAACTCCAGGATAGACACAGAGCTCATTCTTCAGACAGGCCTGATCACCCTCACACACAGCTAAATACACACACAAACCACTAAAAGCACAGCCTACACAAAGGATATAAAACTAAAAAAATATGAATCAATTTGCCCAAACTCACGTATTGTGCACTCTTTTCCATCCTGACGCCAGCCTGTGCAGCACACAAGTGTGGCTGGATCCCTGTAAAAGTGTTTATAAACTAAATTAGCTCGATAGAGCGGACATTTAACAAGTGGTCATGAACGAGACAAACGGGTGAACTCTGAACCTGCATAAACAGCTTTCAACTCCATCCACTGAAGTTTACTAGCACGCTAACAAGCTTTCTTTCCTGGCTTTGTAAACACATTGTCAGGTGCCCGTACTACTGGCTCACATAATGAAGTTGAGATGTGTACCTGGGGTTGTGGCAGACGTTCCTCCCGGCCAAGTCCAGCATAAGTGAGTAAGACAGCCAACAGCAGCATAAAGTCGTCAAAGTTCTGAGGAGAACCTTCATCTTCTACAAATCTCTTTTGTTTGTATTCCCAGCTCTCTCAAGTGTCTCTGTTTAACGAGAGCCGCCCTCCACCCTTTCCTTGTTCTCTTTCTCTCTCCACTGAGTCGTCTTGCAGCAGCAATGCAGGGGTCAGAGCCACCGGGTTTCCTCTTCCCATTTCCTGGGGAAGCTGAAGCCGCTTCCTTCTATTCAGCCAGATAGGCTTTTTAAAGATGGGGACATACACATCAACGGGGACTGGCTGTTATTACACAAGCACCTAACGTCAATGTTTGTCTTGTTCCCAGAAGCTACACTGGTCCCATCATCCAGGAGATGATGCACACAGCTACAATGTAATGCAAAGTGTGTTTTCATTCACCAATAAGTCTAATTGCAACTCCTGAAATACAGTCCGGTAAGTTTGGGTATATTTGGACACAGCAACAGTGGATTCGAAATAAAACTGTCAAAATCATGATGTGATTGAATAGTTTTGCCTAAATTTTCATTAGGCATTTCATCAGAAGTAGTACTTGAGCTCTAGAAATGATTTCCCAAGCATTCAATGCAGCAACCTTCAATTAAAATTAAAGTTCAAGTTGATTATTTTAAGTTTAATATGCTTTAAAATCCTGGTTACAATATTCTTTTTCGTTTTTTTTAAATTAAACTTTTCCCCAAAATAATTCTTTTTGCACTGCGCATCATTTTAGTAATTTTAGTCAGCAATGTTTTATTTACTTACTTTTCTTTTAAATGTTTTAAATTATTTGATTTGTGAATGCTTTTAAATGTTGTATTTCAAATTATTTAAAGCACATTTAGTGACCATGTATATGAAATGTGTCATTTGAAGCTACCCTGCTTTGCCTTGTGGCCGCATTTAAAACCCAGGTGGAGAAATTGAAGATCTGTGCCATTGCAAACATTAAATAGACTTTAATGAACAGTGTGTCAGTAGCACAGAAAATTCTGCATCTTCATTTTTTTTTGTTACATTTGCATTTAAATGTAATCAATTTCTTTTCAGCAGAAATAAAATCCATGCTTACAAAAATAAACAGAAATACAACTTGACACAAAAATATTCAAATGAGGATTATGTGTTCCCACAAGTGCTCACTGGCCTGTGCGTTGCTGCGGGGCAACATAAACAGATCAAACTCATGACTGGCACATCAACTTAAAGGTGTCAATCTCTCAAGTAATAGCATTTTTTTTTGTAATTTGAAATATTTATGTACATAAATGGCACCAACACCAATGGCGGAGACATTAAATTTGAAGTGCAAGTACCAATGTATTCACAAGAGCATTTATCAATTAAGCACATTTTGAAGCATTAGAACTATGTTCCAACTGGACTCACTGGCAGAGCTAGAGGAGGAGCCAAGGCGGCACTGGCCCCTCTAAAATATGCCCCCCCCCTCCCCCCAGTGCCAGGCCAGATAATTGACTTTAGTGTATTTTCTGATTTTTCCTGATTTTTTTTTAACATTTCCATCCATCCTTTACAGTGAACATCATGAACACTTTGTGAAGAAAAAAGTAACCCATAAAATGTTTTTTAACACTTTCTGTACAAAATCTTACTCAATTTTTGCACAATAAGGATCAAAAGACAAACAAACATACAGTATATTAAGCCATTCAAGCAGCAGTTTAAGGCGCACGGGGTTAAAATAAAATGGCGGCTAAAAGAAGGATAATACCTCATTAAAATTGATTTGAAATGGCCCGAATGAAGTAAAACCTTGGTTAACTTTTTTGAAATTATAAGTGCTTAACCATCCTCAATCCTTCCTTTGTTAGAGTGCACTTCAAAACAGTTAGTCTTTGGTTTTTTAAAAGAAATAAAGGTTGCATATAAATATATATGAGTCATATTTTGTTTCCAGATAATTGAACTTCCTCCTATTATGGAAAATAGAATTACATATTTTCTTACACGACTTAAAATTTAGGGATATAAAATGGGATGTAGAAGATTAAGGAAAAGTGAGAGACTGTTTCTTCTTTAACATTTGCATAGTATTTTTTGTGATAATGCTGGAAAGCTTGCAGCAGCACATTCAAGTCATCTATTAGAACAAGCGTTGGGATGAAATGGTTTTCTTTAAAACAAACTTGCAACTGACTTGTCATGTCTATTTAGTACTGTGGCTCCCCACTGGCCTCGCCGTCTGCGATGATTTCCCAGCTGGACGAGGAGTTACTCATGTGGGTGGGGCTCCGGCCACTGCCCGACCACGTCAGGAAGCCAAAGCTGCACCGCACACAGACAAACAGGCATTAGGTCAGCTCAGCGGGGCGGGGATTAAGGCTAAATATAGCGGACTGGCTAAGCACTCATGATAATAGTGGGAGAGTCTCCATGCACTAAAGACCACTGTGGTCAGGGAGTTGCTAACTTGCTGTAACCAGGGTTGGGGTCTTAATTTGTATTTTGCATCTTTAGCATTGCCATTGATCATTCTTAAAATAACACTACCAGAAGAAGCCTTAGAAGATACAGAATGTTTTCTGCATCAGACAAGTACAAAGTATCCTTTTTGCTTTGTACAGCTGCACAATTTACTCACAGGTTTCGAATTCGTGACTCTGCTGGCTTTTCAGAACCATCCACTTCAGTCACAGGACCTTTGTCTTCCTCGTCACTAAAGGGAATAAAACATTCCTTATTGAAATTATGTCATGATATCTTTCTTTGAGGCGAAAACCTTCAGCAAATATGCATTTTTTTTATTTGTTGGGTTTTGGACCATGGTGGATAGAGAGGCATGACCTGCTGTCATCAGGGGGTGGAATTCCTAGCATCTTGGCTTTGATGACTTTTCTTTTTTTATTGATAGCAGCTCGCACCGCTTCCAAGAGGAACCCAGGACACCTTTCCTCATTCAGAATCTCCCTAGAGACACAACACAATGGCAGTGGATGGTAAAAATGATGAATCTGCAACTACAAGAATAAGTGGAAGCTTCTTTGAGATAAATTGATAAATTAATATGTTGTAAAAGTAAACAACGAACAAAGAGTTGTATGTTGTGAGCAGCTGTGCAAAAATCCAATTGAAATCTTAAATCTTAGAAACTAAAAAACATCCTAACTTATTGTTGAGGATGGATTTTAAAGGATGAGTTTTCACTACGTATTACTGCCCTCTAGTGTTACAAAAATACAGATACTTGTGCTGGTAGAACACGTGTATAAAAAATAATGACCGCACACAGCCCGAATACAAAAAAAAAAAGGAGACATACCGTTGATAATAGTTGAGCTCTTCTTGCACCAAGAAGAGGTTGGTTTTGAGCTCATTACGCTCAAAAATGATGTCACGCACTTCCTTTTTGGTGAAACAAGGCTGGTCATGATCATTTAGGTCAGCTGAAGGCTCCGTCTTACTATTCATCTGACTCGGAATGGACTGAGTAGAAGATAAAGAGCAATGCTTTTATTATTCAAACTGTATCTATCTAGTACGGACAAAAGATGAGAAATAAACGTCATACGTGGCTGTTGCTGTTGGTTCTGTCCATCTGCGCTTGCAGCTTTTCAATCACTTTGACTTTCTCTTTCAGGTCAGCTTCCATGTCGGCCTTTCTCTCCACGGTGCTCTTGAGCTGAGCCTGCAGCACGTTCTGTTTGTGTCGCAGCTCCCCATTCATCTTCATGAAGCGGTCCAACTGCTCCTGGAGCTGCACGGGAGCACATGGCCGTCAAGTTCAGAATAGTTCACATATGAAATTTGAGGCAGAATGGGAACAGGCTGTCTGGCTATTAGGAGCAAAATAAATTGGGGGAAAAAGGCAGTCAACAAGTGTATTAATTGGAGACAGACAAATATGTCTATCCTGTCACTAAGGTCACCAGTCAGAAGGTAAATAATAAATACACACCCAGTTATGTCAGCTATTGACATCACGTGCTACAAAAAACATGAAGTGCACGCACACACACCAAGAGGGAAAAACCTGTTCAGCCTGGTCTAAAGTTCAGCTACTCTGCAACCAGGAACTCTGAGGACACTGTCTGTCATCTTGTAGATAACACAGCTCCGTATTATCAAGCGCCGATTCATTTGTAATGTCACGCACTGAAATTTGTGTGCATTTTACTTCAAAATTAATTTTAAAAATATGTTGTTCAATAGCTTTGCCTTTGTGTCGTTACTTCGCTAATCATAAATCACTGCAACTTGCTGGTGAGTCTCCTTTCCTTTTTTCTGTGGACACCCAAGATTAGTAAATTATTTTTGACAGTTTCAAGTTATGACAGTGGAGAAAGCTCAAACCACTTGAAATCCGCAAAAATCAAGAAGCCGATGAAATTTTCCAAATTAAAGTCTGGACCTGGAAAACAAAGTTACCTATTTTTTATGAATGAGACTAAACAACAATAAACTGATGAATTTTACAAATACGCTGTAGAACCATCTGATCAATTATAATGCGTTTCAATTTTGAGGGTGAGACATTCAAACAAACAACACAATTTGCAGTGACTCATGTCTGCTTACCGCCTCCACTTCCTTGGAAATGGTGGTGATCTCTTGGACTTTGGCTCTGAGCTCATCTCTTTGCTTGTCCACCACCTGCTTCAGCTTCAGCATCACTTCTCGCTCCTGTCGCTGGACACGATCTGCACACCAGAAGTGTACAGCAACTAAAAAATTGTCCTCACAGTAAACATAGATTGACTGTGAAGCCAGTCGCCTGCCTTTGTTTCCTCCACCATTTCTGCTGTGCTTCATATAAATCTGTTACTTTGAAAACTTTTCTTTTGTGTGGGGCCGCGGAGACTGCGTGGTCATGTGAGTGCCTGGCTTCATTCGATTGGTGGAATTGAGTCAAACATTGCTATTGTGTCAATGTCGAGACGGTTAAACAGAGTCGTGTGACAATGCCCGAGGTCCAAATTTCCCTGACAAATACAGTAGATTGTGCAAGCAATAATAAGATGGATACAAAAGTCAATGCAATGAAGTAAAAATGGCGTTTCTTAACAAAAATACTTAAGTAAAATGTATTATGCATTAAAACTACAATGACAACTTAATTCAAAAATATTTGACTGGGACAATTTACACTATCATTTTGAACATACTGTAATGGTGTTTGACACTATACTGTAGCTCAATTGCATCACACCACATTGATAGCTTTAATTTGCAGTCATGTTCACGACATGAAATAAACATTTTCAGTCACATGACTCATTTTGCAGCTTGAATGAGAAAATATGAGACATCCAAGCAACTCCACCCTCTGTCTTGACATTGCTGACCTATGATGTCAACCATCTGGGAAACATTTGCAAAAATGACAATAATATAATCTGGTGTATGTTAAGCCATTTGTACTGAATTGTAATTACAAAAAAAAAAACATCCGTCAGTCCGTCCATCATAGAAGGTGATGGTTTGCTAGTTGATGCTTACCTATGTATCAACATTCCATTTAAACAAGAGAATGATAATTATTTTTATCTGCAGTGTATACAATTTAAATAATGAAACCCCTCCAAGAAGCTTTGTAATTGTGTATAGACGCCACAATATGCTTTGTACTTTTGACATACCATCCTGCGCATGGCTCCCTTTTAACCTGCTCTGCAGCTGCCCGTTGTCCTCCTGGAGCTGCTGGATTTGCACTTGCAGTTCCTCACATTTGCTCCTCCACTGCTGCTCCTTCTGTTGCTGCTGCTCCTGCTTGACAGAATAAGACATGTCAGATAAGACACAAAGAGCATTTCTACGGTTTTAATACACAAAGCCTGAGTAACTGCAAACTTGTATTAACACGTCCGCTGGAGAGTTTTTAAGGTGCGGCCAGAAAATTAGGAATAGATACTGCTAAGTAAAGGAACCAATGCATTCAGAATTCTAAGTAATGTTAAATACAGTATTAAATGTAGTATAACTGTAACAATGTATTGTTACTGCAATAGATTCAAGGAAAGCAACAGTAAAGCTGAAAGTCAGACTGTCAACATGTTTTGTAACTATGATAGAGCCAAGGAAGTTCAAAGTAGCAATGATGCCAAAGTGTCGCTTGTGTTGTATTAACTGGAGATGTAGTGTAACTGTATTATTACCAAGGAAAGTACAGAGTAGCAGTACAGTCAAAACTTACCCTATTTCTACATGATTTAAACTGTAAGACATTTTTGAACAGAAGCTCCATAGGGCAGACATCAGTGAAACGGGTTATTCGTTAATTTATACTATCATTAGTTTTAAGAGTAAAGTCGAATAAGAGTAAAAGACCTGCTCAGCAGTATTTATTTGGTATAGTTTTGACTATTTAGCGAAATTCACTAATTAATATTTAAAAGAACTATTCAGTGCATTTCTGCTTTTGCTTCAACAAAGAAAAACCATAAGTGACTGGCACAGTGACAAATGTTGAAAGCCATCTGCGATAGGTGGTTCGCGAGCATGTAATACGCGGTAATTACGTTTGTTATGGCATCGTGTTACCATTTCACCACAAGTAATAAGTGAAAGCGACACAGTTCATTTCGTTTTCGGGTACATTGCTATATTCTCACCCTGGTTTCGTGATTTTCGTTGATTGCGTCAGTGTCCTTGCACACCCGTTTTTTCTGCTGTAGCTGAAAGCTCTCAAAGGTCCGGAGCAGTTCTTCTTCCCTGTGTTTGTGTGCGTGATTCCTAGCTGTGAAGCTCTCCAGAAGCTCCAGCACTTTCACCACCCTGGGCACCAGGCCCAGCACGCTCTCCTTGCCGTAGCCGTCGATGAGCCTCTCCAGCTCGGCTCCAATTACTTTGGCGATCTCGTAGACATCGTCCACCGTCAGTGAAGAACAGTTCTTGTCGAAGCAGCCGCCGTTTGCTTGGCTGGAAGACGCAGGTTGCTCCATGTCTGAAGAAGTCGAACGCTCCAGCTTGTCATGCTCCTGTTAAGCGACAACCAAAACGAAAGTCATCGGAGCAATCAGTCCTAATTAAATGAATTGAAATTTACGAGTGAGAAAATGGAACCTAATGTACCCTACTCACATAAAAAAGAAAGGGGAAAAGAAATGGGACATCTGATTTTGTGTACTAAACTGATAATACTGGCTAGCTGAAGTCAACCCGCCGTTGGATCCGCCCACTTTTCTAACCAATGTAGCACAAGCGCACACAGTGTACACACAAACGCACGCAGAGGATTTCCATGACAGTTCGTGTCATGGTACATTAAGTAGGGCGTTAAAATCCCGTTTTTGCCCTAAAAACTACAGTCCTCAAGTATCTTTTCTGTAAGTTGGTTCTTATTAAACACTTTTTTTCCCTCAAGTTTATAGTTATTTTTGGCCGATAGCACATCTCATACAATGCAGGTAAAACATATTTGAAGAAAATAAAATACTCTCCAAGGGATCAGTAAGTTAGAACAGTAAGTTCTTAATGTTTTCCAAGTCACAGGCATCTAGAGTGAAGCTGAAGTGGGCTGAAACCTTGCCAGGCATTTTTCTCAGACCTCTTCTGGAGGCAACACTTAGCAAAACATACGTACATTAGGTCCATTGAAGACTTGCTCCTCATGGGTGTGAATGTTCGCCTATGTGCCCTGGGATTTGCTGGTGACCAGTCAAGGGTATAACGGGCCTCGCATCCAAAGATAATTGGGATGAGATCAGACTCACCCACGACCCTCGTGAGGATAAATGGTCTTTAAAATGGATGGATGGATGCCTGACCAACTGGCAAATTTATGGGGGGAATAAAATGCTATTGTAAGGTGGTTGAAACAGGTAAAAGAAGATTGAAAATGTATAAAAATGCCATCTTTATTTAAACCCAAGCTACAATGTCACAAATAGCAAAAGGGAATTAACTGACATGAGGAATTAAGATTTGACTTCAACTGACAGAAACAAGTACTTCTGCAGTTGAAACAATCAAGATCATATGACAGCCCTGTGGACAGATACACCAACGCACATTTGATATATCATAACTCCCCTAAAAAAAACATGAATTGCAAATAGAAGGGACTGTGGAAACAAACTGAAGGAAATTAGAAGGAATAACAAAAGTCGGCATCTAGTTTTGACAATACAATGTCCAAACATCACGTGCTCAGAAGAATTTTTACAAGAGTGACTGACAGGGCCAACCACAAAATGAGTCCTTCCGCTCAACCATACATATCCTCACGATCAGCATTGTAAATTTCACCCTCCTGTAACGAGGCAAAGTTTAGGAAGTGCGATGGTCGATGGACTTCGTGGTAGAACTCCTTGGGGTTGGCCAGCTGCAAGTCGTACTTCATGTTAGGGTCGTGACGTACACCTGGATAAAATGAAAAAGGAGGTAGGGTGGTGAAAATCATAATTCTAAAAGGTGATTGTGATTCTGGCACAAAGCACAATAACGTTTTAAAAAGGTACTTACCCATGAAATTGTAGTTCCAGGAAACTTGGCCCGGTACCATAAAGAAGCCCAGGAAGCGGTCAGAGAGCAGCATCTGGACTCTCTCATAGTGCGACGGAAGGTAACCTTTTGGGTTGTTGCCCTTGTCTGTGTTCTGTCTGCCCCACTCGTAGCCGCTGGGTGTCAGCTTGTAGGCCGTCAGTGTGCATGAGCCTGGCGTGAAGCTGAAAATTAAACAGTACTAAGTTGTTGCCAAAGGAATAAAAATGCAATTAAAAGTTCACAACACACTTTACCCAATGAATTTGTTCTTTTACACAAGGTAAAAATATAATTAAATAAAAGGGGACACCCGTCCTGATTTTTCTCTCCAGTTAAGATATGAAATTCACAATCTGTAGTTCAGTCCTTCAAATAAACTGCACAACTCGACAAATACCCCAACATTTTTTGGCATTCGTGCAGCAACAATATAAGCACAGACAGTCTAAAATCAAACGTATACCTGCATGTGATGATGATGGTCTTTTCTCCATCCCAAGAGGGATTGTCAGCCATGACCTTTGCGTGGGTCGTGACATCCTGGGGGGACAGCTGTGGTGACTCGTTAGGCTGTGTGTGGATCCAACCAAGGGGTTCCATTTCCTTTGAGAGCGGAAAGTATTTCGAGTATGAATACTTCAAATATTCTAGACATTGATAACATTGTATGCAGAACAGAAAGGCCCTTGCTGAGAAGGAAGTAAGGTTTCTGTAATCTTACTTTCAGGTATTCGTGTCCTGGCAGCTGGTTGGGCAGATGCACAGTCTGATGGGTGCCCCATTGAGGCACCATGACGATACAACGGATCTCCTTTACCTGGGGGTTGTCAGGCGGACTGGTGCCGTACAGGTAGCCTGCAATCTAGGACAGAAAACAATCTTAATGTATACTAATGAGGCTTAAAAAGGGTCTAAAGCCAACTGGAATCAATTTGTAAAACTATCAACTCTGCGCCATACCTGTGCACGCAAATCTGAAATGCAGATGAACTTCTTGAGAACATTCTTGGGCAGGATGTAGGTGTATCCTGTTTCCTTGATGTCATCAGAGGACACGTAAATGTGGTTGGTGCGGAGATGGAGGTTTGCAGCAGATATAGCTCTGGCAGAGGAAGTATAACAAGCACTTATTACTCAATTCAAAAACTACAGTAAACCCCCCAAGATAGGCACTACTTCAATTTTCCACCTACTTTACTTTTTTTTTTTTTGCAGTGTCAGTGATTTCTTTTAGAGACAAAAAATTCAATCTGCCACATACCTGACCCTCCATTCTGTCTTGGAGGAGAAGGTCTGCGTCTCATAGTTGGATGTGGTGGAAGTGATGATCTCGTCACCGTGTTTGTTGACGGTGCGTGTCTGTGTGGCGGTGAGTTGCGATTGCTCTTTGGTCTGCTTCTCAATCTCGGCGATCTGCTGCCGTTGCTGCGAGGGAGCAGAGATCTCCATCCCCAGGATGATGTCACGGATCTCAGATTGGGTCAGTGATGCCACGTTTACACTGGAGGGGGACAGCAGCAGATAAGTGTTGGGTGCTCAGTTCTGTTGTCCTGTTACTCATGGATTACACAGAAATTCGGCTTGGAGGCTTACTTGTTCTTTTTGCCATAGTCAGCCAGAATGAGGTCTTTAAGTTGCACTTCCACCTTGATCCATTCCTCATCCGTGAGAGTGGGCCAAATATGATGAGGCTCGGTGATGGTGGTCTTATCGGGTTTCAGGATCACCTTGGCACGGTCATTGTTGACGTGGAGCGCTCTTAGGATCAGGATGAGTCGAGAGAAGGCCTAAAGATGGAGTAAAATCGCACAAAAACTTCTTACACTGGAAAATAAGTCAGTTTCGAATTTCAATTTCTTGATAGCAAAAGAATGACAAGGAGAAACCAAAGCTTAAAATGTCTGCATTTTGGTAGAACACAGAAAGACTCACTGTGTAAGAGGAAATGGTCTTAAGCCAGTCATCATAAAGGTTGAACAACACCATCTGAGGCTCGGTAGCTTTGAGGATGAGGTCTCCAAACTTCTCCACCTTCAGACAGGCCTGGAAGGGCAGCTGCAACTCAGAGCCCTTGATGACAATGTTGGGGAAGTCAAGCAAGTGGACCTGAGGAAAGAGAGGGATGCCGTTAGAAATGTAAGGCATTGAAGTTACATGAACAATGAGAGTGAATAGTTTATCATGAATCCATTAATACCAGCCGTGACTGACTGACTGTCTTACCTCCAGAGGATCCAGCATACCCTTCCTGGTGACAATGATCTGCTTAGGTTGCTCCTCCACTGGGAGAGAGCGGATCAAGGCAGCAACTTCTTCTGCCGTTTTCCATTTGGCAAGCTACAAGGAAAATTAGGCTGCATTATTAGTGGGTATCAACATTTTCGATTTAATGTCAAATCATTAATAATGGTTGTTAATTGTAATTTAAAAAGAAAGCAGATAATGATGTAATTGCTCTCCTAAACCAAGAAGAACCCCATTATTGTGATCACAGAATTTTAGTGTGGGCAATTTATGTTTAATGCTCTTACCTGGCCCAGACGTTTCTGTCCGGCCCACACAGATGTGTGAATAATCTTTAGGAAAAGCTGACCAGTCCTGGGGTTGAAGATGAAAATGGCTCCATTGATGGGTTTGGTGGTCAAGTTGCCCTCAAAGGTCTGGTGAAAGGTGAAAAATACATCTGAGCATTAGTGAGTTGGAAAGAGAAAACTGATAGTGTATTACATGGAGGATATTCTTTAACATGAGGCGCATGAGTCGGTGCACACCTTATGGATGGTGACTCTGTAGACGTTGGTGTCATCCACAAACCAAATGATTTGGTTAGAGAAGAGCTCCCCGTAGTTCTGTGAGGACAGGTATGGTTCAGTGGGCTCTGAGGAGTAGAGCTGAAGACCCTTGCGGATGCGCTCCCTGAGCACATACAGGGCAGGGTTGGCCTTCATAATCTTGGCCATGGCCTGTTGGATCAAAGGCTTGCTGCCCGGGAACCAGTTTCCATAGCCACTAAAGAAAGACAGGAAAAAACAATTATGTTCACATGTTGAGGTTAACATAGAAACAGCAAGCACAAGGTCACAATTGCTCATGACGAAACCAACCTGTGGAGGTTGTACGCCAAGTCGATAGCAATAAGCACTCCAGTGGGGGAAGGGTAGATACTCATGTTGTCCGTGGTGTAGTCCAAAAACTTGGCCCTGGCGTAGCGCTCAATGTCATGCGAATCATAGTCACCCCAACGCAGCTGAATGTCAATCCAGTACTTCTGTGTGGTGGTGCTGTCCATCACATCCCTGCAAGAAGAGAAGCATCAAATTTATTCAAAGATAATTTGTTATATATACACAATCATACGGAACCTTCACATTTTTCTAATATCATTAAGTCATACTTTGAGTCTGCAAGCAGAGATGGTCGAGAGACGTTCCACTTGTAGGACGCAAAAAGGAGAATGTCGGCACAGGATGAGTTCATCTTGTACGACTTCCTGGGGTGGATGGTCTCCTTCTGCACAGTCTCGATCTCGAGAGCATCGAGCTCCTGGTCAAACACCTGAAAGCCAAAACAGTCGCATTTGTACCAGAAGAACATGAGATTATAATCTCTTATTTTCTGTTACACCTCAGGAATAGTACCAGAGAATTGAAATCAAACCAACCTGACAGAGATCCATGACAATGCTCTCGTGGATCTTCTGCCACAAGTGAGCTCTGAAGATCTGAATGAGGGAGATCTTCAGGGTGGGAATCTTTCCATGCATGAAGATTCCAGTCAGATCAAGCTGCACCTGGAAACCCACATATACCTACAAACGAGAAGTGGGAGAAAACTATTAGCTTGTGTTGATCTTAACACCCAATATCACCTTTAACCAAAAAAAAAAAAAAGAATTATAATAAGTAGTGATTCTATCGTTGGACTTACATTGGCTCTGTTGATTGTGGGGGACCACCAGAGAGTGAAGCGACGGTTGGGAATTTGATTCAGACCAGACCTCTGAGCATTTGTCAGCTTCTTCCACTTCATGGATTCCTCAAATCCACTGGCCTTCTCCCTGTGTGCCAGAAAAAAACCAATCGATGTACATTGAAGCCAAACAATAACGGTTTTGTTTTCACTCGAGATGATTGCTTTCCCATAATTTCTCACCAGAAGAGACCCTCCCAGGTGGGGAAGTAAGTGCCTTTGAAAAGAGTGTGCTCCAGGATGCCCTCCACACCACCCAAGGCCTGGATCATGTCTGTGCGGTAGTTGTTGAGGTTCCACAGTTTACCATCATGCCTCTGGTGGGTCCACCAAAACGGATTTTGCTTCAACACCTGTAATCCACAGAGAAATTAAAATGTGCATCACACCAATGTTTACCGTCTACTTTCATGTGCCAGTCACATTTTGTTGTGTGTTGCATTTCAATCGTCACCTGGTATTGTTTAAAATCTGTCCGGACTCTCCAGCCTTTGTCATAGGCCAGTGTGTGTCTGTCCTTTTGGAAAAGGGTGTTGATACGTGGGATTCCTCTGTCCCACGAGTCCTCTAAATCCTCCAAGGTCAGTCGCCTGGGAGACAGAAACAAAAGAACAATTGTTTCAGTTGGAATTCAAGCTCTTTATGTATTGTTAACGCCAACTAGATGACCAAAATGCATACCGCTGGATACCTATTAAACTTACATGCATTCCAAAAAATTAAGCACGGGGAACTAAATTCCCACTTTGAGGGATTATAAATATGATAATGTGACTATTTTCCAGATAAAACTAACCGTGTTAAGCACATAAAAAAAAAAAAAAAACTCAACAACAAACAAATGATGAATCAATCCATTGTTAACAAGTGGAGACAGATTTAAATCGGCAGAGGGACATACCTGTTCTGTGCGATGGCCTCTTGCCTCTTGAGAGCATATTCTGCCCACACTCTCTGGGAGTCAATGAACTCACTTTCCCATGGCTGAATGTAACGGTACAAATTTGGAATGAGTTGGTCCTCTTCATGACTCATTCCAGACCTGAAGTGGGTGATTCCCACGTCTGTCTGCTTGGACCAACTGGAGAGAAGAGTTTGTGTCTTTAGAACTTAACCAATAATTAGTTTGAGTCAAGTAAAGTATACAAATCATGACTTACCGCAGATCAGACTGTGGTATGAGCACGTGGCCCATGGACAACATGCCCAGGCCGCCCAACTCTTTGGGAGTGTAGAAAACAACAGGCGGGAAACGGCTAGGCATTTTAGAGTTCAGCCCGATCTTGATACGAGTTTGAATCTTGTTCTCACACTTGACCAGCAGGTCGAGCAGCTCCTGAGTGTTGACTACTGCTTCGCGGAAGTAGGTCATCAGGCCAATAAGAGCTGTGTTCCATTTGTTTACAATCTGGAGGTATAAATAAGGGGACATTATGATACAACCACAAGTTTCAATGTTTAACTCAACAGATCTCTATCTTTTTACCTTTGTAAAAGTAGTTGAGCCTGAAGCCATCAGAATCTGGCGCACTCTGTTGTGGAAGCGCTGCATTGATTCATCGTCCACACGAAGGAAACACTGAGCTGTCCTCTCCTTGGTAACCTACAAATGCAAAAACATTGAGAATTTACTATTGACTTATTGCAAACATCATCCCATTATTTAATGGGATAATCAAGAAGATAACCAATCCTAAAATTGTTTGATCGTAAAAGCACTAAACTCTGATATTTCTCAAAGAGAGAAATTTGTGCTTTCTCACCTCATTCTGCAGATTCCAGACACCATCCTTGTGGGTGAACTCCTCATAGCTCGTTCGACATTTAGGCAAAATGCGGCACTCAAAGCCACACATGTTGAAAAGCAGGTTGGGGTTGTCTTTGCTGTAGACTGACACAAAGCTGTTCTCCCACTGGACTGTGGTCACAGACCTTGGCAGACGGTTCTTGATGTCCCAAAAGACGGCACGGCCACTGAAGACAATTGAATAAGTTGTGGGCATTTATCAAAGACCACTTTAACCTGTGTGTGCGTGTGTGTGTGTGTGCGTGTGTGTGGGTGGGGGGGTCAGGACTTACAGATTGACATCATGCTTCATCAGCCTCATGCGGGCATCACGTGGCCAGCACTTTTTGTTGTTGTAGCCCACAATGTTTTCATTGTTGGGGTCGGGGTGCTCTGTCAAGTACCTCTGAATGAGGTCCCTCGCCTCATCAGCAGAAAACCTGGTGAAGGCATAGAAACATTAATTGGTATTTCAACTAACAAGCCAAATTTTACATAGACGATAAAAAATATACGATTAGACTAAGCAGATACGGTGGACAATTCTCAGAATGAAATTTCGTCCATCAGAAATAGGCTGCTACAGAGTTTTTTTTCAAACCTGAAGAAGATGTGAATGCGGTCAATGTAGCGGCAGTACAGTCTGATTGGGTGGGCACTCTCTGTTGCCGTATCTTGGAAACTGAGGAAATCGTTGGGCATTTGGGGTGGACCTGCCATCTCGCTGGCACGGTGCAAACCCAGTACCAGGAGATCCATTACCAGGCCGTAGTACTGTACAATGAACGATGCAAACTGGAGGCCACGGATGATGCCATAAGAGTTTGTGTGGTTCATGTCCTAGAAAAGAGATGTGTGCAAAACAATCTGGTTTAAAACTGAAAAGACTGAGCAATGTTTGGGGCAAATCACGCTTTACCTTGTAGTTGATGACAACGTTGTTCTTGGCTGTCATATAATCAGCAATGTTGTGATCAACAATAAGACGTAGCAGCCTGTTGAGCAACGTCAAATCGATCTTCTCATACATCTTCTCATAGCGTGACTCTAGCATTACATTGCACTCTCCTTCTGCAGTTTCCCAAACATCCTGCAAGTTGTTGATGCCTGCAAAGAACAAGGATAACTACTTTTAGGACACAGAGCCTTGTATAGCTCAAGTGTCATTGTTGACAAGTCAGACCTTGGCACCACTTATAGACGAGCAGTGGAGGTGGCTCGGTGTCAGCTGGTTTGATCCAGGGTGGGAAGAGTCGCCTCTTGTCTGCTTCATACCACAGATATTGATCAAGGTAGGCGTCTGTGATCTTCTCCAGGGGTTCCACATCATACACTGGCACCAGGTGGCTGTACAGGTCCATAAATTCAATACCCACCTAGACATGAAAGAACAAGGGCTGAGCGTGATGAGTGGTTTTGGGTGCAATGGCTAAAACCACGGCAAAGAACGTTGAAGCGAAAAGTTATCAGTTTAAAAAAAATTAAAAAATAATCTTTGCCGACCTCTTTGAAAGCTCGCTGTGTGAGCAGGTGACGCTTGATCCTGGACAAAGCCTCGTGAGGGTTGTCATAAGCTTGCTCGATCAGCCCAAGCTCTTCCCTCTGAGACTGGTTCAGGCGAGACTTCACACTAGAACACACACACACACACACACCACGAGACATCACTGAAGGCGTGTGTCTATTGAGTGGTAATTAATATTACCTTTTGAATGGGCGCTTACCTGTAAGCCTCTTTAAGCCTTTCCAGAGCCAGGATTAGCAGCTTGGTGTCATGCTTGTATGACAGTGGAGGGAAAGGGATGGGCGAGAAACGTCGACTTTCCAGCCAGTGAACAGTTGTGGTATAAATGGCAACAGCTTCCTCAGCTGTGATGTAGGGACCATCCTGAAAGGAAAATATGGATACAACGGTAATATTTCAGACTAACTCAAAAAGGAAATTAAACAGAACATTGAATTGAATGAAATGTCTTAATGGCGACAACTCAACTGCAGGTGCAGTCAATAAACAAAAGCCACCATTAAAGATAATATTCCTCTGATTCTTACGCATATGCAAACAGACCAGTGCAAATGCGCCTTAGTAAGAGGTTTTCATCTCAGAGAAATACTCCTATTCGTGCAATACCTTCAAGTAATTGTGCTGTCTCTCCTGCTCGGCTTTCAGGTACAAACGGGTCAATCTTCCCAGGTTTTTTTTGCAGACCGTCTTGTCTACAGTGGCCCCGCGGCGGATTCGCTCACGGTTATAGTGGGCTGTGTTAGTCCACCAGTCAGCTTTGGCCTTCACATATCGCAGGATCATGTTCTCAATGGGTGTTGGCAAACCAGGTACCTGCAGAATTCGAATTATTTAGTTAAATGGAGTTAACACAAGCAGTTCCTATTATTACATGTAATATAGAACAGTATATATGAACGTATGAATGTCTTTTTGCAAAGGCTTGCGAGGTGCCCACCTTCCATGGGATGTTGGCCTTCCAGCACCTCCAAGACTCACTGAGATGCTGCAGGATTGTCCGGGCTTTGTTCTGTTTGATGCCCTCTGGCATCATGTCCAAGATGTCGTGCATCACAGCAGCACGCAATTCCAGGTCAAAGTGGGACTCCACACGCTGTTTGGTCACAGTCTTGGCCACACCCTTGGAGTGACGTCCTGCAGGGGAATTTAGTCAACTATTCACGCAAAATGACATTTCAAGTCTCTAGAACACTGCAGTTTTGACTTTGCATCATATTATCGCCATCTCCTTTCATACAATATATAGTAACAGAATGATTAGAATACTATATCTATATCTGATCAACTCATAAACCACATGAGGTGCTTGGTAAATGTTTACATCTCTTATTAACAACAGTTTCATGATTACAGAAAAACCTGCCGCATCACTGGGTCCTGCAGCATTTTTAATTTGATATATATTTGGTAAATGACGCTAAATGCAATACAGTCATGAGCATCAAAAGAATGTGACCCACCTTCAAATTGCCTGGCCAGCAAATTTCCAAGCCACCTCTCCAACAGTGGAGTTATGCCCCTCATGAAGAAAAGCCACACCCTCCATCCAGGTGCCCAGAAGCCACAACCTGGTCCCTTGCCAACAGGACCCTGAGTTAACAAACAAAACGCGAATCAAAAGACAATCAAGGCTTTCAGCATCTCTGTTGTGACACAATGAAAGTCATCTTGGTTAAATACAAAACTAATCAAGAGAAAACCTGAATAGTCATTCATGTTACAATTCCACTCACCGTATTAAAGCGGTAGTAGATGAGATGTTTCAGATCTTTGCACATCCGGATTTGTCTCATCAGCTTGTACTTGTACCGGTACATGCCAGTTAGCTGGCCTACATGAGCAAAGATGTACTGCAGTCCATCAGACAACTAAAATGCAAAGATGTGCATTTAGTTCTACAAAACTGCTAATAAAACTCAGAAGGGCAAAGTTTTTGTGTATAAATAGCTAGTACAACCTGGAAAGCATCCACATTTCCCAGTCTGTACTGAACATGACTGTCCACCACCAGCTTGCTGAGTCGCAACACCTCTCGACAGAGATGGAAAGCGTTGCCAAATCTTGACTTTTTACGCTCCTGAGGGACAAAAACAAAGTGTCATGTTGACAAAAACACACATGAGGCTCCTAAACAAAGAAATGCTTCAAATGTTAGCCTTTGGAGATTTCTGTTGAAGTCCAAAAAGCAAAGGCTTTTTAGTTTTCACCTTTGTGGTCAGTGTCTTGACGGGCTTCAAGTTGAAGTTGTAGTCCAAATGCAGGTAGTTGAGATTCTTTCGGTGAATAAGCAGATTGAGCATGTTGTAACCCTGCCGGCACACCTGCAGGCCCACCTCCACCCAGTCGAGCTTGGTGGACTGAAAGAACTTTGTGGACTTGAAGGAACGGAAAAGGTACCTGCAAAGGAAGGAGACAAATGTTAACACGCAATCAATGCTGATGAGGAAATACACTTTAAATAGAACGTCCCAAATAAATCTGTAATGTCTGCCGAGACCCACCTCTTTTTCTGGGCCTTGGGGGGTCTGTGTTTAAGAGCATTGAGCACATAGTACTTCAGCAGTTTCTGGTATGACACACGAACTTTTACTGGTTGTCCTGCAGGGCAATGCTCACGATACCTGAAAAACAATTGACACCTCTCTTTAAAAAAAAAAGACCTTATTGTTTTCTCAAAGATTACAAATTTGTCAAAGTTTTGTTTGCTCACCAATTCTTGATGAGAGGGATATCTATGGCTCTCCTGGTGCGCCCTGAACGCAAGTTGAAAGGTCTTGGCGCCCACAGCAGAGCAATGCCATTGGCTGTGTTGTCAGTGTACAGAGGTGTCTCCTTGAGGAAGGGCTCCACAAACTCTGGAAGCTCGAACTCCTCGTCATCGTCGGGAAGAGGCTCTTGGCTCTGAAAGAAAGCAGGAAGTGATGACAATATGTTCAGAAAGTGTTAAGAATTACGTGAATTGTTATAAAATCCCATTAATTAGGTATTGTTTGGAAACATGAATGGTGACAGGCGAACTGCACCTGCAGCCAGCAATAAATAAATGCCACCACTCATTTTATTCCTCCAGTTCTTATGCACATGCAAGCAGGTCAATGCAAGTGCAACTCAGTAAAAGGTCATGAATTACTGACAACTTTGTTGAAAAACGATAAGAATTCAGAATGAAACACATTGGTGCATATCACATTGGGATTGGATTAGAACCACATTTACCTTGACTGAATGCCTGTGTGAAATGGGGTTGATCAATGGATCAAAGTAAAACGCAGGCAGATCTGGGTCCTCTGTCTTGATGAACACCACATTTGGTGTGTGGTACCTGCACCCAGAAAAAATGTTGGTACTTCTAACAAAAAATAACAAAATACACCCGTAAAACAAATCACCTTAATGATTTTTTTAAAAATCTTTTACTTAAATCAATAGAATTTTAAACCGAATGCCACTGCAGAGGTCAAACCTACCAGGTGAGGTGGACATGGTGCGGTAAGTTGTTGTACAGGTAGGGGAAGGCGATTTTGTACTCTGTCCTGATAGGCTGTCTGATGATGATCTTGTTGATGTCATTGAACTCATTCCAGTCTTCATCCCTATAGGAGAAACCAAAAAAAGAATAAATATTAAGCTCAAACATTTTTGCTTGAAATAGTACAACACAAGATATGTGTTTAGCATTTGAAAATAATGTCCCTGAATAATATATGGGTTTTAGTGAATTGTGACAGTTCTTACTGGAGGTTAATGTCTCGAACAAGAGGCTCAAATTTTGGTCCTCCGGGTATAGCCATGTTTAAAGCCTTGGATGTGAAGAAGGCCTTGAGATCAAACAGGTAAAAGTAGTTGTAATCAACCAAGTCTGTCAGCAGTTGGTTGGCCAGGCGGTAGAGAGTGGACATCATGGGGAGTGAGAACTGCCACCGACGGTAAGTGGTGCCATTTACAAACCTGAAAAAGAAACAAGGAGCGGGATTGAAGTGATTTTTGGCAAAAATAAATTCAAAAACACAATTCAAGATGCTTTTTACTTTGTTGTGTCTTTGAGGGGCTGATGCTCATATAACCATTCCACGACAGGACCATCCTCCTCTGTGTCCAGCTCCATTTGAATGGCCTCCAGCGGTTCGACATCAAGTATGTTGTCTGCGTAATCCAGCGGCGGCTCCTCATCATCAAATGGTGGAAAACGCATCCTCTTGAAATGTCGTCGGTCACGCTTCTCTCGGCGCATCATGATCCACATTGTGCTGAGAAAAAGCCAGGATTACAAAAGATTTTCATCTAATCAAGCATATGATCTGTCACAGAGGCCAAAAGAAATATTTTAAAATGCTATGACAGTGTGTCCAAATAAACTGATAGCAGCAGTTAATTAGAATAGACATGGAAAATACTCCTTACCCCCACTGGGCAATATAGACTGGCTCGATGACCCAAGGTATTTCATTCACAAATGAAATGGCTCCAGTAATGTGGTACAGTACGGGTACATCTCTGATCTGTTCCCAAGGCATCGGCATGTTCTCCAGCAGTTTCAGCACTGCATGAGGCATGTACTTGAGGGCACTGTTTAAAAATAGATAAATAATAAACTGTTAGTTTAGGTAGCAACTGTTGAGTTTGTTTCTCCACCAATTGACTTATACTTGAACCATGTACACACAGACATTCTATTTTACTCCACTTTCTGTAGATTGAGCATCATTAGATAATTAATGCTTAAATGTATTTTTCAATTCTTACCCTAAGTAGACCCTTTTGTCATGCCGAAACTTCCGATTGGTCATATCACCGTGATCCCTGATGATCTTCCGGACATGTTCAGGAGGCATATCTTCCTTCTGAGCATCCACAAAACCAAACTTTCTCTTCTCAGAGTAGCGCTTAGCCTGCAACTGCTGCCATTTCCTCGCTGTGTGGTTGGAAGACATTTAACAAATAATGACGATGCGTCTCATCTCAGACATACTTCAATCTGCAGAGAGGCGGCAAACCTTTCTCTTGGAGTTTCTCTTCAGTCATGTAGTCTGGGACTTGTGGTGGAAGGGGGACACCCGGAGGCGGGACCCCGGCAGGTACCCCGCGAAAGGGGAAGGCAACTGCCATGGTGCTTCACAACACTGCAAACAAGACCAGTAAACACCCAATATAAATATGAGATACTGGATTTTCTTTTCTACAATGGCCAAGTGACGGTTCATAGGGTGCATATTAAGTCCCTGTTCAAATTATTTTCTCAACTGAACATTCTAACGTTAAGAAATCAATTTACGTGGTTGAATACATTGCCATACACAAAGCCGAGGTTAGCTAACATCACACTATCTCGCTAATGTTAGCTAACACGTTGTGTAACGGCAACAGCGTAAACATGAAACAGATCCGAATGTATTAAAATATAAGTTTAATGTATAACAATGTGGCACTATGTGTATTTCTACTATTATGGGATATGATTAAAGCCTTGTTTCAAGTTTTTCAACTAAGCGCAACAATGGCGCTAAGGCCTAACGTGGTAATGGCGGCACATAAGCTAAACGCTAAACAATTAGCACGGCGGCCAAGGAGAGGAAGTTACAAAGTCAACACATGCAGGATCGCTCACCGTGATCCCTTCACTCCCACGACGATCTGTTGACGTGGAAAAACTTTTTGTTCAATACACGCTCTTGTTTACTAAAACATGTTTTGTCTAATGCAGTTTGGCTTCTGAACACTGCATCGCACACGACGACCAACGATGGTCTCACGCTGTACGCAAAGGAGTCGAATTCTGAACGGCAAATACGTCAGAGGGCTGACGTCCCTTACTGATATGAACTCGGCCTACGTTGAAAAATTGCGCAGGCGCTACGCATTAATGCCCGGATGGTAAGATTTTCGGCTGTGTACTGCCATCTACAGTGTTGGAGTATATCATACAGTACGCATTTTCGTTCTACTAATCTACTACCTTGATTTCAAATTTCATTTTTGGTAGACGTGAGCGATACTGGACATACAGCTCATAATTGTAAGAGATAAAATAAATATAGCGATTTTTTTATTTGACCTCACCACCAGGATGAAATTAAACATTACAATGACGTTGCATTTTAAGTATTAAATGGACATGATATTTAGTTTACTGTTTTACAAGAATTTAGTTACAATGCATACAAACCAACAAACAAGGTAAAACAATCATAGACATTAGCAGTAAAATACTCAACCTTCCATTGTAAATCAGTAACGCAAGAGACATGAAGCTATGTTCATTTCAAGCAAAAGTAAACATTATGCTTTAGTAATGTTTCTGGCATTTTTTTATGCACCTGATCTTTTTCAAAATATAATACAGTACACTGTAACGAATGCATCTTCAGAGAGCATTTAGTGGCTTATTTGCTATATATTAATTGGCAGTGTACATCAATCAAGTGAAGATTTCAAGATTGATGGCAAGCATGCTCAACGAGTGGATCCATTCTAATGTTGTTGTTGTAACTGTAACAATAACAAGACTACGTAAGAGTAAGTAAGAGCAGGCTAGACATTGACCGGCTTTCAGAATGCCTGACGCAGTGAGGTGATAGAATCAGGATGAAAGGTGGCTGTGTCCTTTGTCGGTGAAATGTAATTTGGACACCTTACATCTGCAGCCAGCTCAGGTCTTCAGCTCTGAATAGAGAAAAGATTCATATGACTACAGATAAAAATCCTTGTGATTCAGTGATATGGTCATTAATGAATTTTTCTAATTTGCTCTCTAACTTGTCAGCACAGTTAATTAGTGCTCACCACGTCCGTTCTTCTAAGAATAGATTGTTTTATTATTGCTGTTAGCATATCTGTAACACTCGTGCAAAGCTTTGTTTCTCACACCACATGCATGATGATGGTTGAAACTGCGTAGTGTTGACTTTAGAAACATTTTATTTTCAGACATTTTGGTTGTATTTTTGATTTCATTATGGCACTTAAATTAAGAGGTTACTCTTATGTTGCTGCTTTATCCTCTTAACCTTGAACAAATGAGTGAAAAACTGCTTGCCACACCATTTGAACAACTACCTAACACATTTGTAGCTTCTCTTGCACACTCACTGAGTCTGCGCTTTTGTAAAGCGCTGGCCTGCTGCCATCAGTTCTGCCAGCCGAGCCACAGCAGGATCAAACATGAGACTGGCCGCCGCCACCACCGCATCATCTCTGTGGAGAAACAAGAGCAAAATAACTGATCTAGTCCATCCCCTGCAATAGTGAAATAGTTTACGTCACATCTCAATGGTTCTATGGTAAAACAAAAGACGATTGGTACAAAAAAGTGTGTGCATCTACTTACTTAATATAAAATGCCAGGAACTTTCGCTCCTCTACTTTGCCTTTGAATACAATTTCAGTGTAGCCCTCCCCATACCCTGTAGAAAAAAAGTAAAATGACATTCAGACCTATTGGTGATGTGAAAGCCCAAGACAAAAAAATTACCTGTGTATCGGATACTCTTTCCAAGCAACACAGTCCAGAAGAAAGGAACCGACTCAATTTTGGTGGGTATATTTAAGATATTGAGGGCAGCAACTCTTCCTGTGGAAGAAAAAATGTGGCATGAGATTGTTGATGAATGCAAATTCATCACGAATTTGAACCAATGTTTGTTACCTTGAGCTTGTGACATTTGCCAGTGGCCCACATTGACCCGTTGATCACCTCGAATGGTCAAAGGGAAGGAAGTGATGTCACCCGCACTGAAAACATCTGCTACATTGGTCCTCATGAACTGAAGAGAAGACGTGTCACATACACCGGTCACAATTTGTGACACGCACTTAGTTGATAATACAGCAGTGATGGCTAGTGACTGTTCACTTCACCTTGTCTACCACGACTGCTTTCCTGGAATCTATTTCAACTTCACTTCCTGCTAAAAAGTCGGAATTGGGGATCACACCTGAAACATACACAGAGACACGTCTAGAAAGTTATACTGACGTAACAGAGATAGATATCATAAATTCTCCATTTTGAGCCAAGTACACAATGTATGTAGGTTTGGAAGATCTTATGTCAAATAAAGGTATCTCCAAATTTTCAATCCATCCATCCGCCCGTCCGTCCATCCATCCATCCATCCATCCATCCATCCATCCATCCATCCATCCATCCATCCATCCATCCATCCATCCATCCATCCATCCATCCATCCATCCATCCATCCATCCATCCATAGCCAATTTTAGAAAAATAATGTGAACATAAAAATGTATCCTTTGTTATTTTTTCTTTTTATAAAACATTACATATAAAAATTAAAAATTAAAAAAAAAAAAAACTAATTAGCATTGTTCACCATTACAGAAGCATGCAAATTAGAAAATGGTAATTGCTAATTCTGCATCATAAACATAACATTGGATGGAATACAACAGAATTAAATACCTATTCCTGTAATCACCACATCAGCCTCCAGAACTGTACCACTCTTCAGCATGACTTCTTTCACCTGCAAAAAAAACATAATTTTAGCCTCCAGCTACTTATCCAGGTTTACGTTGGCTCAATCACTGGTTCAAAGCAGTAGTCAAAAAGTAGAATTACCAAGCCGTTCTCTCCTCTGATCTCTGCGACGGCGTCATTCATGTAGAACTTCACATTATGTTCCTCCAGCATCTTCAAAGATGAAATGTTGTCAACTTGTTGCAAGAATAAACATGATCACAATCACAGTTCTTTCACAATTGCTCCATACTTGCATGGTCATGTGGCCAATCTGGGACCCCAGAGAGCGTTCATAGGGGTATTTGGTGGTTCCAACAATGGCCACACTGGATGCTTTTTTGGCTAGATAGGCCGCCACCTCCATACCTAGAATTAAACGTAAAATAAAAGAAGAAAACCTGATTTTATGGTGAGAAGAGAAGAAGAACAATACAGGAGGGGAAATGTATGAATGGAGTCACATTAAAAACTTTAAGACGAGAGCTTCACTGTATGCCATTTCATTTACCATAGTCGAGTATTTTATCGATTTAAAGTTGCTTCTTTATAGTTCTAAGACAATTTAAAATGACAAAATGGAAATGGAAAACAAATCACTAACCACACCATGACAAAACGTTATTTTATGTTTTACTACTAACAGTTGTTGGCTTGTTTTTACATTTTCAAAATTTGACACCAATAAGAAGAAAGTTGTTAACAACAATATCAAATTTGAATGACTTTTGATGGCACAGTGAGAAGTGCTAGTTTTTACATTTTCAAAATTTGACACCAAAAAGAAGAAAGTTGTTAACAACAATATCAAATTTGAATGACTTTTGATGAAACAGCGAGAAGCTGGTAGCTCACAAGCCAACATATTTGGTCTTTATAATAATAACTAATAACAATAACTCTTTATTGTGATGGATAACCATGAATTTCTTTACTTAGGTTTGCGCTTGGTAATTTGGCTTCCCCCAACAATACAAAACATGCAAGTTATCTGAAGTGAATACTCTAAATTACTAATTGCAATTAGTTAAAAAATAAAAACTTGACAACCTATGAAGGAGGCTCCAACGACAACAGCCTTGCGGCCCAGACAGGAAGCATGAATGTCTTTGGCGTCTTCATACCTCTGCAGTAACTTCACCCCAGTCAGATCACTACCAGGACAACTTAGTGGCCTCGCTCTGTGGATATTAATATTTTTCACACAAGTTACCAATGTCTGAAAAGAAAAAAAGTTGTTTGTTTAAAATGAGATAACCAGTCTTGCCTGCAGCCTGTTGAGATAAGAAGCTGGTCGTAACGAAGCAACGAGCCATCCTTCATCTTTACTGCTTTATCTTGCGTGTTTACACTCACCGCCTGAATTTAGAACAGAGGACAGTAAGCTTTGGTAGCACATTCTTAAAATATTGTTTGTATGTTACCTCTTGCTCCGTCCGTACTTCTATTCCATATTGTTGGAAAAATTCATTAGAGCGGAGGACAATGCTGCTGCTGTTTTCATTCAAGGCCTGAAAAAAGAGAACATTTCCTTGCACATCTTCCTGCTCATGGAACAAATGCAAATCCAGTGGAACCTATGCAGCTGAATGCCCTTATTCAACCTTAAATTCGGGGGGAAATACTCCTTTAATGTCACCCAAACCTCTGAAACTAAAAAATTGCAGTGCTGCATCACAAGTTGTTGTACTTTGTGTTTTTTGTGTTACCATCACACAAGGGTAGCAGTAATGGCAATGAGGAAAAGTGTGACAATGATCAGCACAGAATTGAAAACGGAAACTATTACGGCAAAAGTGGGACACATCTGTTCTGGCTGCGTGACACTGAGTGACGTGGCGGAACGCAAAAGAAATGGACTATGACGAGAAAAAAAATCAAGTTTGTGACTCTTTGCTACACATTGTGTTCAACCTTTGAGGTTTCACTGCATAAGACAAATGTACTTCTTAAAAGTACAAGGTGGCTTACCTTACTCATCTTGGGTTTGTCATAAGGAGGCAAAGAATCTTTGGTTATCATGACGATTCGGCCCTGGTAGCAGTTCTGACGGAGAGTCTCAGCACACACCAAGGCTGCAGGACCTGAACTCACAGCACATCAGTATCAAGCAGATCCTGAGAAGTGGATTCATTCATTCACAGACAAAAGGATCCACCAGTCCTTACCCCCTCCTATGAGCAGGATGGTATGTTTGATGTCCGGGTTAACGCTGCACATCTCCTTCACACGTTTGGACTGCTTCAGAGTCTGAGAGGGAACACAAGCGACTTGTTGAAAAATCCGTCAATGCAGCATTACTTTCATTTCATTAACCTGCATTCACTTACATTTTTCTTGACGGAAACGTACACCTTTCCATCTTGAACGGTCACCTGTATCGAAATGGTCAACAAATTATGAGGAAGAGGGGCAAGTAATATCTTCAAATATCACAGAAGAAATAATTGTTGCTACATCTCTGTGCTAATTGTGGAATCCTGATTACTGAAGAGAATTTAATGAATTGTAGATAGTTCATACTCAATGCAAATTTTGGGGGAAATAAAAACATATTAAAGAGTGAGTTTTACCTTATGGCAAGGCAAAGAGTCCAGGCCTGGATACTCTTCAATATCACCAGTTTTAATATTGAAACAAGCACCATGGAAAGGACATCTCACTCTGTTTCCAACCAGTGCTCCTGGAATGACAAACAACATGATAAGCTCAATGTAAAATAATAAATTTTTCCGAGCTGAATGGTTGCAATTTGGAATCATAAAAATATATACATATACCTTTTACCAGAGGAGCATTATAATGAGAACACTGACTTCCGACTGCACTGTACTGACCCTCAGTGCGGACAAGCAACACTTTCTGGTCTGCCACAGAGACTACTTTCATCCTTGATTACAAACACAGAGCGGGAGTCATATAGTATGTATGTACGTGTATATGTAAGTGTGTCAGAAATATTCTAGGACTGGTGTCATAAAATATATGTTTCAAATGCAGAGTACAAGCTTTTCCCTTTGTTGTAATCCCAATGGAGCCCAACACACGGCCACGGCCTTTTCTGGCCACCTTGATGTTGTCCACATCTTAAAACTGCCCGTCTGTGTTTTCAAAACCCCTTAAGCTTGGGAAATAGAAAAGAAAAAAAAACCCACAGAAGACAGGTCTGGTGAGTGGGGAGTTTGCTTTAGCACAGTAATGTTCTCAGCCAGGAAGTGCAGGATGCTCTGGGCATTGTGAGCAGGCAGGTTGCTATGGAGAGATGCCGTGACGTGTGACACCTTGCCTGGAAGTTTTCTGACACAATTTGAATTGTTCCAAGGCAGAAGCGTTGTCATGTTACATACTGGCCATCTGTGAGGTCAGCCTCCTGACAGACCAGTCCGGTCACTGCCTCCAAATCTTCATCTTGATCTTGTTCTTTGTTAGGATTCATTCTGTTGAAACATGGATCACATGATGTGAATAAATGTTCACGTGTTGGCTGGCGCACTACTTTGGTACTTTGTATGAACTGATTTATTGCCTTGTTTTCACTCCAAAATACAATTTGTTTAAGATTGCCACTGACATGCAAAATTAACATCTGTGAAGGAATAATGCTTGAAGTGCGATGAGCTAAAATAAACAAAACCACACCCACACTGTAGGCAAGTAAACACATACAAACATATAATTAAAACTAGATGCAAAATATCCTAACTGCCCATTTAATGTAATGATGAAAATCCATACCCGCGGAGTAGGCAAGTACACACATGCAAAGATACAACTAAAACTAAATGCAAAGTATCCTAACTGCCCATTTAATGTAATGATGAAAATATGCATGTATAATAAATAGATAGCATTACTTTTTAGCCAGATGCTTCCATTCTCTGAGTGTTGTTCATCCCAAATAGATGTTAAAATTGTTAAACTCGCTGTATTAAGTGTATTAAAAAGAAAAGACACTCTGAAAGGCGACGCTCACCTTTTTCTTTAAAGGCTGTTGATTGATAGAACTGGAAGAAACCGGCTGGTGGTTACAGCGAACAACCAGATACGTGATGCGTTCATAAGTATGTAACGACTCGACTCGATTATTCAGTTTTGCTCCTATGGATGTCACCGACGTTACGCCTAAACCGGAAGTCGGTCTTTTTTGTTTACATAAGCAATAACTACATTTCCCAGATCAGTGACGTCTGAAATGTTTGGGTAGGTTTGAAGCGTTCAAATCCCCTTCGTAATTTGACCTTGCGAAATGTCTCAAAGTTTCGAAAGTCATTAAAAGCACATTTCTGCGATAATAATAGGTAAATTGTACTGTAAATTGTATGTGGTCAGTGATGATACATTTGCTGATGCACAGAAATTGTTTTATTTCTATGGGCGTTACCATATGCAGTTTTATTCAAGAGCTGCTGTGACTGTTGAGTTCTTTTACATTTGGGGGGCGGACAAGTCTTCCACCACGATGACTGAAGGAAGCTTGACATATGGTTAGATTATTTATAATAAGAACAAAAAAATGTGAATTGGGTATTATATCTGGTAAAATAAGCAAATATCGTAATATACAAATAAATATAATACGTAGAGCTTATGAAAGCCTGAAACTGTATTTTACGGGGTTACTTGAATGCGGCACAAGAACGCATGCTCGTGGCCGCGCCCCCTTGTAGTAGGGCGGGGAGGAGCAGTCTGTTTGACAAGAAGTTACTCAAGCAACGTACGAGATTTTACAATCGGGCCTGTTTCACAACTGTGAACAAGTCGATACGCCTTTGCGGTCAATTTATCCCTGCCAGGGTGGTGGCCTGAGAACACGGACCTTTGTCCAGGGCACAAGGCACCTCCAGTCCACGCGTGCCGCGATAACCCTCACCCCCTTTCACGTAATTTCAGCACGTTTTCCGCTTCTGGACGAGCAATCGCTCAAAACAAAACAGCTTTTCGGGCTTTCACAAGTGTGTGTGAGCGCGACTTGACGGGCATGTGACTTTGAGGAGCTTCTCTAACAAGATCTCGGCGGCCAGAGCCACAGTAAGTGTAATTGGCCGTCCACCCATCGCGCTCTTTACGCGTTTTTTGGGGCCATGGAGCTGAGCTCGGCGCTTCTCACCATCGGGGGATCCTACGGATTCTTTCGCTCTATCAACGCCGGAGTTGCCCGACTACCTATCCCGGAAGCTGCCCGCAGAAATGCGCTTAAATGGAACAACATTTCCACGTCCTTCGTGCACAGCCTCGTCACCGCCATATGGGCAGTGCTTTGGTAATGAGGCTCACTTTCTAATCAGCGATTTTATCAGATTTAGTAAAAAAAAAAAAAATAATAAATAAAAAAAATGTTAAGACATCTCAACTTTTTGTTTTCCAGCTTTTTTGTGCAACCAGAGATGGCTGAAGATTTGATAGAAACACACTCCGTGTTTTCTCACGCACTGGTGTCTTTTTCAATTGGTGAGTAATTAAACACCGCGGACAAATACCAAACGAGTTGGGCGTGTGGTTGTCTGAGACACCTCGTTGATGATGGAATTCCACCCTGGGTGTGCCCTCACTGTTTACTGTATTCATATAAGGGCAACATGGCAAACCTGTCATATTCCTCCATGGTGTGTGCACATAGCAAACATAAAACTCATCAGTTATATTCTCAAATGAACTTAATTATTAATCTATTTAGCATAGTGGTTGAGTCTACATCATACTTCTGAGGTTGCAGTCCTTCCTGTGTTGAGTTAGCATGTTCACTCCGTGCAGGAGTGATTTTCTCTTGAGACCCGGGACTTACTCCACATTTCAAAAACAGGCATGTCAGGTTCATTCAAGACTCTAAATTCTCTGGTGTAATCTCCAGCTCACCCACGACCCTAATAAGGATGAGTAGTATTGTGGCTTCATGCTTTTTTATCTAGCCACAGGTTGCGGTAAATATTAAATTCTAGATATGATTGAGTATTATTGTAAAAAAAAGTGTTTGTGCGTGTCGGCTTTATTTGGGGGTGAAATTTCATGTACAGTTTTTGATTGGCTACAATGTGATTCATGATAAATTAAATTTTTGAATTGCCACAAAACCAGTTGCAGGAGGTCAGCCACTGATAAACAAAATAGCTTCCGAAGCACACATATTGCGCAATAGGGCTGCCTGTTTTGGCAGTATTGTGTGGTGAGCTGTGAGCATAACATGCATGTTTTTGGAGTGTGGGAGGAAGCCAGAGTGTCTGGAGAAAACCCACACAAGTACCAGGGGAACATGCATGAGCAGCTTGGATTGGAACCCAGAAAGAACTTCAGTCAGATGTCATCACAACAACACGATGTAAAAGAACACTATACATAAAACTACACTATAGTAAATAACAAATAGAAGACTACTATCCACCCAGAATGGTGAGCAATACATTTTGACCGAATGAACAAAATCCAAGCACAAACAAATCTATTTCGGCGACCATGCTGTTTCTTTTACATGGCAAACAACTTTGGATATTTTGTAATGATTCTTTTTGTTTTGTTTGATTTTTATACATGTTTTTTTGTGTCTGGAAAAGGACTATCTCTTGAACTTGACTTTCTCCCACGCAAAATACCCTCAATTAAAATTAACTCACAAAATTATGCAGTAGTTACCTCCCAGCAAAAAAGTTCCGCATTTGAAACTATTTGTTCAAGCCCATCTGTGGTGGTGGTGTTGAATTGTTTTTCCTTAAAAAAAAAAACAACCTGCCACACCTGTGTCCATATGCTTGTCCATAGTCTTAAAATAGCATATGTTGATATTTTCTGATAAATCCTTCAACAGTTTAAGACCTGCCTTCGCCCCCTCAACTACAGCTTGGCCGCTTGCCACACAGCTAGGGCTCCCCCAAGAATTCCCAGGATGCTTAGCATTCTGAAAAGAAGCCCAGCCCTGGAAACTGGCCGAGTGAAGTGCGTTGCTGAGCAGTGAGCTTCAATGGAGGGCATTATGACTGTGGCACCACACGTCACCCCCTCTCACTTGTGTGATGTCACAGAGCAAGAAGTCATTCATTTGGAAAGGGCTGTGGTGTGATTCTGAGGTTATGCTCGTTTTTCGAGAGAAGTTAGCCCCAACATGTGTTTGTGGTATACCACGCTCCCCTTGTTATGGCATTTCATCCATAGTTTATAGCGTAGTGAATGACGACCTTGTTTAGGGACTCTGCCACCATCTCCAGGACAAATCTAGTTAGTGTTACTGTTAATGTGCCCTTTTGTTCTCTCCATGGCTGTGCTTGTAACAGATAATCGTATTAAACAAGACGCAGCCACAAGGCAGACATACAGGATTCATAGTTTAACCTGTCATGTTTGCACTTGTCAATCACAGAACACATTTACCATTCTTTGTTCCTAATTCCTACAGTATTTTCCACTACTACAAAAAAAAAAAATCGTCCATATCCATGTAACTGTACTGGAGCATAAAGAGTTGAATTTGAAGACGATGATTATCATGACTGACGGTGTGTTCAAGGTAGCTGTTTTCTGTAAACTAAATAGTTCAGGATTCTGTTAGACCTCAAGGGGGGAAAAAAAGCCCCATCTAAAGCCTTTTTTCAGCCAATTGCTTCAGTCATGGTTTGGATGGAAGTCAGTGGAAACTGTCTGACTCCTGTGCTGATGATGCACAGAAACATTCGTCTGGAATCAGCAACATTTAGAAACCCTTCTAATTTTCCCTCTACTGGGATGTTGCAGACTCGTGGTAAACTCATTAAAATATTTATTTTCCCAGTACAATAGTATCATGAGAAATATTGATATTTTTCATAATGTAAGAAACATGGACAGCAGACACAGTTCTGAGGTTCTGAATTCGAATCTTAGCTCCACCCTTTCGCCTCAGCCATGACCGCGATGAGGACAAGTTCTAGAGAAAGTGGATGAAGGGACGGATGATGTCATTTTAAATACATGGGTAGTATGTAACTGCACCAGGATGGATTGACCAACTGGGTGAAATGGCAATCCCAATAAACAGTCGATCATTAACAGGAATTTAGATTCTCTTGTGCCATTACAAACAGTCGATCAGTTGAGCCCTGTAGATTTCAGCACAGCTTTTGAGTCATGGATAAGGTTCACATAGTGAATCAGGGTTTGTCACGTCGTTTTATGTGGGGGAGAAATGTCAACACGTAGGTCAAACACTCTCACATTCTCTCTCAACTATGACATATATGTGTACGGTACATGTCACGCAGAAAGTGTGTATTGCGAAAGATGATGCTGTTCATGGAATGAATCTCAAACATCCTTAAAAAACAGTTACTGATATTCAAAAAAAAATCTATCCGTCACAGATAGAATTAAATCTGAGAGTCATGTTCACACCATATTTCATGGTTGTATAATTAACAAATAAAAAAAAGAAGTAAATCATTAATTTGCCATCAAATGTTCTTTCACTCTCTTTTTAATATTAATAATTTGGGGCATCAAAACAGCAAACAATATTAGAATCATACATTTATTTTCTCTGCTTTTTTATCAGAAACCTGTGTTTTTGGAAAAAGGAAGTAAAAAAGTAGAAACACATGGCTGGCAATTCTGCTCTGAAAACGCTGGAAGTGATATGTTTTTTTTTATGTCAACAATATGACACTATGTCTGAATATTTTCTGAATGAACTACTCTAGGTACTATTTCCTGTTTTTCTGTGACGTACATTTTTTCAGGTAAGACTTATAAAACCTTCATAGCAGTTCAAGGTGAGAATAAAGTGAAATGGTGTCACGTTTCCAACACAATGGGCTCAATTCTTGCCTCATCAAATCTACCTCGCTCACCCACACACCGCCCCCTTCATCTTCACCACTCCATTATTTTTACAGCATTCTCAAAAGCTGTCACCATGGATACGGCGAATGGCGGTGAGGGGGTTGGTCGGTGGATATGAATAGCTCTGTTCTCCAAGACGCATCTTGGTTGCCATTATGGTTGCCATGGAAGCAGGGTCCCCCTGGATTGCCTTGATATGCCCCTCGCGCTTGTTGTGACAGTGAATTTGTTGCGCTTTTATCAATGAACAAATTGCCCCCCCTCCAAAAAAAAAAAAAAGAAATTACACTCATGTTGGCTAAATTTTTCTCTCTCCCAACAGGTTACTTCATCTATGACCTCTTCGACATGGTGAGATACCAGGAGTTAAGTCAGTTCTGGGAGCTCGCCTTGCATCATATCGTAGTAAGTCTTCAAACACAATAAGCTCTTAAGCTCTGTTTTAAATTGGGTTACATGAAAGGTCAATTTAAGGTTCGTAAAGAGGGCAGTCTAGTTATACAAAACCAAACAATAAATAAAACACAAAGTAATTGTACCAAAGCTCCAGTAGGCCCATCAGAAGCGCGGAAGAGGCACAGACAAAATACCCGTCTTTCTTGTCTTGTTACACAAAGAACCAGTGAGGGAGGAACAGAGCGGCAATCATTGTGAAATCTAACAACACTGCTCCCCAGGCACTGTATGCCTTGACAAAGTCAAACTCTCAGTCTTTTGCCAAGACTTCGATGTTGTCATGAACAGGTCGGATTAGATCGGCACTCTCCTGTCATGTTGAAAATGAGGAAATTACTAATAAAATGACCTTGTGACAACTCACTTGGAATTTATACCCATAATAATTTATAATGTCAGGTTATCGACATTAGTTGCAAATTGATATTTCTCTTATCCAAAATCATAACAATCACAACACCACTGAGCTGTCTATTCATCTATTTATTAAGATATCATCACTGACTAAAGATGGCAAACAAGAAAAGAAAAAGGATGACCTTTGAACTAGAAATGTTACGTTATGGCATTAGAAAAGAATTACACATGTCTAAACCAATGACTAATTGGATTTGTCCTTTTGCCAAGTACAAAAATATACTGACCACTACTCACACTGAGGTCATAGATTATCAGTCTATCTATTTTAATCACATGCTTTGCACATCCCTATAAAATTAGGGGCAACCTATTTCTGGCCCCAAAATAAGTAGATATCACTTTTCCTAACAAATTGTAAGAAAAAGCATTGTGGAATGGCTTTCAGGAGTGACTGTGTTATGGCCCTTTTTTTTTTTTAAATTATTATTATTTTTACATTTGAGCATTTGTCCTGGATTGCTATACCAGCAATTAACCACTCTCACCACATGGTGTCTTGCAAATGCTCAAGACAAAACGGCAACTATCAGAACACAAACACAGTGTTAAAACAACTGCTTTATTTCAACTCCAATTTCTCAATTTCAAAGACCGTGATTTTATTATAATCCTCCTTAACAATTTAACAACCAAGGTGCATAGTGCAGCATTCATTCAATATTATGTGATATGATGATTTTTGTACAGCTGTAACGTTAACACTAACCCACAGAGGACTCTCACAGGATATACTGCATGCGCATTTCCATTGGCTGTCCAAACTTAACTTGACTGAACAAATATTGGAGCTCCTCCGGTTTAGTTAGCTCTCTGATGTTGATTATGTGCTATTGCATCACAATAGCTGGAGGAGAAGATAGCCTAAAAGCTAAAGCTGGTTAAAGGTGATTTTATAGAATGACAACCGGGAGCAAATGTGGATAACAGTTAGGGGGCGGGCCATCTGAATGAAAGCGGAGTCTCAATCCTTCATGGCTCTGGCGACAATCTGCAGCCAGCTGGCACAACCAAAGCCTCAATTCATGGCCTTGCAGAAGGGGAAGGAAAGAAATGGAATAAGAAATCGTCTTTTAACCCAACACTGAGACGGTGCTGAAGCCAGTTACCACAAGTCTTTCCGAATAGTGCTCTTAAAAAACATTTTCATTAAGGCCTGCAATTAGAAGACTTATTTTTTTTTTTTTACTGCTAGGGATACGAATTACCAACCACTTCTGCTTCATATGCTCAGGTCTGCCAGTGAGGTGTTTGCATGGGTCTTTGCATTAGAGGTGTCAAAATTAATGGATTACTCAACCACTAACTGATTATCAAATCAATCACCTCCACCTTGGATGTCAATAATCAAGTAATCGTTTAGAGACGTTTTCTAAATGAAGATTGTCCAAAGCTTATGAACGGTAATCAGGGAGAACATTTTAATAAATTTTATTGCGAATAAATCGTATCTGATTATTCGAATAATGGATGAAGTAATCTATAGAATAGTCGATTCTAAAAATATTCAATAGTGACAGGATTAAAAACCACTCATAGGAAATAGTGTCTTCACATCTCAGTGCCAGATACTGTGGGTCATCGCTTGCTGTCTTGTGGAGTCCACACTTTGGTGGTTAAAAGTCATGGGGCTGGGCAACAGTTTTTACTGTCCACATGAGCAACTAACATGTGAGTTTGTCACAGTCAGATGCTCTTTGTCTCTGCTTGAACTCTGTTTGCCTCGAGAAATTTGTGTCACCCCGCTTTTATTAGCCAAAATTAAATTTTCTTGCAAAGTACACACTCCTCAAGCAGATCAGGGTGTGAGCAGTTACTTTTTGGGTTGTTTGAGGGCCAATACTCGACACAATACTCTACATCATCTCCACACAGGATGGCTGGTGCAGAGATTCTAACCCAGAACTTCAGAACCGATACACTGACTGCATCAAACATCACACTACGTACCGTCATTTGAGTCCACTTTTTCTTCTTTTTTTTTTGTCTTTTTAGAATCATATGTTTTCTTTTTTAGTCATGTTTTTTCCCCCTTTTCTTCCAATTAGTTTTTGACATACTTCCTCCAGTTGTGGCAGGTTCATCAGGTGGCAACCACAAATAGGAGAACGACATGTCTCATTTTTCCAATTCTAAAAGTGGATATTACCATGAGCTATCAATCTCCACGTTCAAAAATAGTATACAGGGGAACCTCCAATGCCTGATACAATCCATGACAGGACACTGATCCACTACTGAATTTGTTTCAATATATGTATTATTCAAACGTCAAAGTGGCGATGAAACCAAACAATATTTTCTACATATTTGAATGCTTAGAAGTTATACAAGTGCGTAAATAAGGCTATATAATGCATGCTGTTTGTTGGCTAAAACAGTATTGTATGCTTAGCAAGTTAGCATATTCAATGAAGTTGCTAGCGGTTCGTCCTTGCTTGGTATCAGAATTGCAGGTGTTTTTTACACAAGTTCATGTATTTAAATAAGTCTGGTATCTTTTTATGGCGCCCTCCTTGCCTGTAACAGATCAACTATTTGCCTTGCTAACTGTGAGCTCCTGATATTTTTCACCCTCCAGCATTAGAGTACGTCTTAACACATAGTGAGGCACAAAGAACTAATATTTCACAGACTGAGGGAGGGAATGAGGACATTTTTGTGTGGTAAACAATGTGATGAATGTGTATTCTCAGCCATCTCATCCCTTTAGTGCGGAACCCCCTGGGTCCCCCCACTCATGTTTTCGTGTTTTCACCCAGACAAGAGGAGAGACATCTGGTTGTCCACTTGAACCTCGGGCCCCCTTTTGAAACAAGCACACCCAACCCCAAGCCTTCAGCTTCCTGAGTGGCGTTCCACAAATGCGTGCACCCACTTCAAACATTTCTGTTGTAATCCTACTCCCTCTTTTACCCATAATGCTCTCTGCCCCCTTATCCTTGTATTGCCGTAAAACATCGTATACCATCCCCCCCATGTTCTCCCATGGGTATGATTCAGAATAGAACCAATGAAAGACATTCGTCTGACATTTGCATTTGGGAAGTCATTTGGAATTGGAATACAAGTAGACGGAATTGAGTGTGCACATTGGGTTTCGCTCCGCAGGACCAAGCAAGCCGGTCTTGTTTGTCTGTAAGAGGCTGAGGACAGGTCACACGGTTCAACACGTGTGTGCCATGCATACCAAAGAGGCTGCAGACAGGGAAAGTCAACCATCAATTTATTCAATAAATTAGGAGGTATTTGTTTACGGTTGACGTATGAGCGGTTTGTGGAGGCAATTATTCACTTGAAGCTATGCTGACAGGCAAGGTAAAGCAACCGCGCCCTGATTCATAGCTCACATAATTTCATATAAGCTAGAAAGAACGGTGTGCTTCACTGAGTGCTATTCTTTTAATGTCCTGTATTTATTATAGGTATTGGCTCTCTACATTAATTGAGAACATTTGCTCAACAATCTAATGATGATGAAATGTAGAAATACGCTGGATGATCTTGTAGACTCATCCTTATGAATTCCATCCAAATATGCCCATGACTGTAACGTGACCTGCCATCAGGCGACAGCGGTTAACTCAAGTCGCATGATAGTGGTCACGGACACCACCACCCGCTGTCCTTGAGATGGATGCATGTCTTTTGAAACATTGAACCCAGCCTAGCTTAATCATTACTGTTTCTAAGGAGAGGCTATATTGTTGCCATCCCTCTATTGAGCTTCCTCTTTGTTTCCTCTCAGTCTTTTTTTCCCCCTAATGACCACTCAAAGAACGAAGCAAGCACAGATTGGTCCCCACGTGATTGCTTTTGCTTTTGATCGTTATCTGTGAGCCAACTGTATAGCTGCCGAGTCATCAAACAAGAATGCTCCACAATAGACTCAGCGCAGATCTAACTTTATGTATGACTGTACGTGATAATGTTCACCTCGAGTGTGTGGTGTGACATATAAAACAACTGTAGTCCATAAAAGAGTATGGAACCAAAGAGTAACAGCTGTTACACGTTATGCACTTGTCCTGCTAGTAATGGTGTAAACAGTTTTGAAATTATTTGCTCTTTTCTTTTTTTAAATCACAAAAAAAATCTGCCTTTTTGAACAGGGTAGTGTGAATTTTTAATATCCACTGTAAAGTGAGTTTGCAAAAAATACTGAAATGTGCAAATAACACAATTGTACCTGGAAAGTCTTCTGATGATTTGTGCGCGTGATGTGCCTTTTTTATTATCTTCCTTATCAGGCTGGGTGTATCCTGTCCGGTCTTATCTTTTAATGCTGAAGGTCGCAACCGCTCCTATTATCTTAACTTGTACCGGTGATGATTTGTTTTCTGGAGTTACATCTTCATGCCTCCCACACGGGTCTTCTCATCCCGTGTGTATGACTTGCATCACTTCATTGCTACTAATGTTACCTCCATGACGATGGAAACACAAGGCAGGCCTTTGGTGCTTTGTCAAGAGAACATTTAATTTAGCCCATTGGGAGAAAATGCTGGTAAAGTGGCTTTGACTGCAATGGTTCCAGTATGTAGTTAAAAAGTTCCCATTCAAATTAACTTTTGTGCTAACATTGTGTCAATAGTGCAAGAAGAAATACACTCAGTTCCCCCGTTTGAATGAATGAACGAACGAACGAATGAATAAATAAATAAAATATTTTACTAACATTAACATACTACAACAGAGGATAAGGGCAACCCATCCATCCATCCATCCATCCATCCATCCATCCATCCATCCATCCATCCATCCATCCATCCATCCATCCATCCATCCATCCATCCATCCATCCATCCATCCATCCATCCATCCATCCATCCATCCATCCATCCATCCATCCATCCATCCATCCATCCATCCATCCATCTTCTTCCGCTTATCCGGGGTTGGGTCGCGGGGGCAACAGCTTTAGGAGGGACTCCCAGACTTCCCTCTCCCCAGCCACTTCACCCAGCTCATCCCGGGGGATCCCAAGGCGTTCCCAGGCCAGCTGAGAGACATAGTCTCTCCACCGCGTCCTGGGTCGTCCCCGGGGTCTTCTACCGGTGGGACATGCCCGGAACACCTCCCCAGGGAGGCGTCCAGGAAGCATTCTGATAAGATGCCCAAGCCTCCTCATCTGGCTCCTCTCAACATGGAGGAGTCGCGACTCTACTCCGAGTCTCTCCCGGATGACCGAGCTTCTCACCCTACCTCTAAGGGAGAGCCCGGACATCATTACGGCCGCTTGTATCCGGGATCTCGTTCTTTCGGTCACGACCCATAGCTCGTGACCATAGGTGAGGGTAGGAGCGTAAATCGACCGGTAAATTGAGACCTTTGCCTTTTGGCTCAGCTCTCTCTTCACCACAACGGACCGGTACAGGGTCTGCATTACTGCCGACGCTGCACCGCCTGTCGATCTCACGCTCCATCCTCCCCTCACTCGTGAACAAGACTCCAAGATACTTGAACTCCTCCACTTGGGGCAGGATCTCATCCCCGATCCGGAGAGGGCATTCCACCCTTTTCCGATCGAGGACCATGGACTCGGATTTGGAGGTGCTGACCCTCATTCCGACCGCTTCACACTCGGCTGCGAACCGTTCCAGCGAGAGCTGGAGATCACGGCCTGAAGAAGCCAACAGCACCACGTCATCTGCAAAAAGCAGAGACGCGATGCTGAGGTCCCCAAACCGGACCCCCTCAACGCCTCGGCTGCGCCTAGAAATTCTGTCCATAAAAATTATGAACAGAATTGGTGACAAAGGGCAGCCTTGGCGGAGTCCATCCCTCACTGGGAACGAATCCGACTTACTGCCGGAAATGCGGACCAGACTCTGGCATCGGTGATACAGGGACCAAACCGTCCTTATCAGTTGGCTCGGCACCCTGTACTCCCGAAGCACCCTCCACAAAACCTCCCGAGGGACACGGTCGAACGCCTTCTCCAAGTCCATAAAACACATGTGGACTTGTTGGGCGAACTCCCATGCACCCTCGAGGATCCTGCCGAGGGTGTAGAGATGGTCCACTGTTCCACGGCCAGGACGAAAGCCACACTGCTCCTCCTGAATCCGAGGTTCGACCCCATAAAGAAAAATTCAAAATAAGACAAAATACTGTACAAAAAGCTATACACAAAAGAAACCACAATCCTCGCACCAAAATCAATTACATGGTGTAAGTAAGAAGCTAAAGTTTTATCTAGATTGGGCTGATTCAGCGTAATACCGTCACACGGAAAATCCCAGCCTATTAAAAGTTGTTGTTCTTGGAGATGACAGATGCTTAAGAATTGAAGGTCTCCACAATGTTAGATCTAACTCTTGCATTCCCTTGGGTAGATAAAATTGCTACAGAATAGAAACGTATCAATTTTTTGAGGACTCGTGCTTGATTGTAGAGTGCGGGGATTGCAGAGTAACTCCCACTGATGTGCTTTGTTGACTTTTGTGGATTCTTGTATACAACAACCTTTTCTAAGAAAATGGAAACGTGGAAACAACTGCACATTTTCTCATTCTACTTCTATTTAGTTGTGTGTTTGAAAGCCCAGGTGCCCTTAAACATTTGTCTGGCTCTGCACTGCAGTTTCTTTCCTCTCTGGCTCTTAATTTATCCCCTCGGTGGTGTGATGTAACACGTGCCACATGAGATTTCCAGTTGATGCTTAAGTATTCCAAATGTCCGACAGTTTCCAGGAGCTCATCGAGAATTACTGGGATTCCCCTTGTGTCAGGGCCGCCAGCAGCTGTATCGAAATTGGCCTCTGCTCCATAAATGGCTTCCATGAAGCCCTCATTCAAGCTCACAGAGAATTTGGATGCATTTATATTTTTCTCTCACAACTTTGCACTTTTCTCCCCTTTCTAGTCTTTTTATGGTCATGAGTTGATCATAATGAGATTCCTCACCTCTTCCACAATGCAATGGCCTGATAGTCATTTTTTAACCACCAAGATAGGAAAGGGGGGATTGTGATTGGCTGTTGACAATATGTACAAACACCATAACCATAAAGTAAGGATAACCGTCACCAAGCTAGAAACCGTTTGTTAAATCCCTTGTATTAAAACAAAAATCTGACATTTATTTTGCCTTTTTAGTCTTGTGTTGTAGCCTCTGGTAGAATTCTCATTTGTTTTTCTGACTAACTCCAGTTAACATTACTCATGAAAGCATTATAAGGAAGGACACACCCTTCTTCCAATAGATGTACTTGTGGTGGCCTTATTTTGGCCACACCCATTTGTCCAATGAGACAACACTATTGCAGTATAAAAGGGACGCAGAACAGTAAAAAGCTGCCAAGTTATTAATGCTACCTCTGCAGTACTTCCTGCCACAGGAGGTGAATACAAAGCCAGACATGTGCTGGTGTCCTTCAATGTTTTTGTTATAAAACGACCACCTCGTCAATTTGCCTTTTGTTTAGTGCTCGACAGTTTTGTGTCAATTGCTCTTCAGCTTTTGGTTGTGACCCCGCTGTGCACTCTGTTGTCGTAAATGCATTCTTTTGTCGTCATTGTCATCTATTGCAGAGACTCGAAAGCTTGGATGTGTACCGTTCAGGAACAGAAGTAATTTTGGAATGGTTTTAATTTCAGAAATTACGTCACCACTCATTGACTGCTAGTTGCAAGTTTCTATTATTAAATGTTAGTTGTCATGTTTGTATATGTTTTTATAAATGGGCCACCAATACGTGCTTTTTTTCCAGGTCTAGTTTTTATCCAAATAGAAATGTTGTGTAGATGTGACAACAAATCTTTAGTAATTTATTTCCTGCAATAATTCCCTGTAATTTTTAAAGAAAAAAATAATGTGTTTTTAAATTACGGGTGTAAATGGATGCCTGCAGATGAGGATGGTTGATCATCAAGTTAATATTTTCACTATGTTTTACCATATATCGATCGATGTGTAGAAAATAAACATGTAAACCATTTGGAATTAGAGTAAACCATTTGGAATTAGACTAGATATAAATGTAAGTTGCTGCAAGACATTCACAAACCAAAACATTTATTTCTCCTCATAATGAACATCAATAGACTTAAAGGCGTAAGTGATAGACAAGGAGCAAACGTTGGTGTGCACACTGAATTGGGTGCCTCGATTTACACTTGGGCTAAAGGAATAATCAGAGTGAGTAGTCAGTTAATCTGGCATGTAATCAGTGGTTGAAGGTGTTGGTTAAAGCTGCCCTGCCCTAAAAAATACACAATGTTCTATTTCCAATACCCACATGTGAACACTGTCTCATATAGACACACAAAAAACAACTGTAAATCTATTTTTGAATGACTGACAAGAATATTTATGTGCATGAAGTTGCAAAGATCTGCTGACATAAGTATCTGTAAATGTCAATCAGTCCACGGTAAACTAGACCAGACTGTCTTTAAATTGAGACAGTTCAATACTTTACTACTCTTTCTAAGAGTAGCCTTTTTTTTTTAAATACACATGATTTATTCAGGGTCACTTGCTGATTTTTTTTCTTTTTTTTTTACGTGTTTGACACCAACTTATCACTGTTGATTCACTTGTGTCAAAGAGTTTGAATGGTTGGTGGGCGGGCTCAAACATCGGATGTTATGGTGGTAAAAGCACGTGTCACACGTCATGAAGGACCTAGTTGTTGGATTGCTTGGGTTCCCGATGCTGCCACCTTGTGGGGACTGAGTGTTAGTTGTTATTCAACAAAATTTTATAAGCGCTGCTTACCAAAGGTGTGTTGACCTTTGCTCTAAATCTTGTCACTCACTGCAATGTTTCGATATTGTCTTCAGTGCATGTTGATGCATTTTAACTTTGTTTATAAATAAAACCCACAGGTGGCTCTCATGTAAGTGTAAAAGGAGATTAAATGTTCATTAAAATCAAGACACGTATTGCATTTCTGCCAATGAAACTGTAGCATAAATGGACAGATCGCTGACACCCTATAAATGCAACCCTAACATCATCTAAATACTACACAATCTACCTTAACAACACGAAAAAACATAAAACCACTCACTGTAAATCTAAATTGCAGAGAAATTATGGACATATATGATGCAACATTAGAGTTACCATTTAAGGAAAATAATTGTTAACGTGGCCAGTGGAATAATGATGTGGTTACCTTAATGTGAATGTGGTTATTTATCACTCCTAACTTATGTTGTAATGTGATTAAAAAATGCAAATATTAGCCAATTAAATTAACCAGACAAATAATAATTTAATTATGGCAGCTTAGTTGCAAAGATCTTCTGTTCTTCATTATCGAATCAACATAAACTTAGTTATGGACTGCAACACGAAATGAATTAAAATCATAAGTCAAAACAGCACTGTATTTTTTTTTTATTTCTGCTTTGTCATAACATGGTTCCCTCCTGTGTGTCTAGGTGATCACCTGTTTCGGCCTATCTGTGATGACGTACCACTACATTGGTTTTGCTGTGGTGGCTCTGTTGGTTGAGGTCAACTCGGTGTTCCTCCATCTCAGGCAGATCCTGCGCATGGCCAACCATGCCGCCAGCACCGTCTACCGGGTCAACAGCATGATCAACCTGGGCACCTACGTGGTGTTCCGCATCAACACCCTGGCCTGGATGACCCGCTGGCTGGTGCTTAACAGAGACAAAGTGCCTCTCATGGCTTACACGCTGGGCAGTGTGGGCATGGCCATCATGACAGTCATGAACATCATTCTGTTTTACCGCCTACTTAGGAGTGACTTCCTACAGAGCAGCACTCGGGAAGCCAAGAAAGAGAAGGAAACATAGGGAGAATTCATTTGGTGTTTGATTTGGTACATTTCTTCTCCTCTTTGTTGTTGTTATTCAGCTTCACTACATTTCTCCACTCTTCCACGTACTAACATTACACTTACCGCATCACTGCAGAGACCCGCTTTGGGTGTTCCCAAATGTAGCTTATGATGAGTGAAGCCCACAAGAACCTCCATTTGAAGCAACACTTCGTGGCGTTATGTATATCATCGTTTATATGACGTATGGGTGTGGGCTTGTTCACCACTGAATGAATTAATCAATCAAATCTAATCTTTATTTAAAGTAGTTATGCAAAGGTGATGTCTTTTTTTGTTTTTAGCTTAACATCAAGCCTGCTACCTCAGAAAGGTTTTAACACTTGTTTGCCTCTTTCAGTACAAGCATTGTTAATCATTGTCAAATGTGGCATAATAAATCCCCATAATATGATAAGGGTGAAGCATGGATGATTATATTTGGCCCATGCACAGAAACTGAAAATATTCAGAGAAATGTCAATAGAGTCCCATAAACGACCGCGTTTGTCAATCCAAATGTTGGAATTCAGCAGCCAAATGTCACCACCATGTAAGCAAACAGGGAACCTGTGAAATAGTCAAAAATAAACCAACTTGGATCTGTCTTAGGTGTTGCTGGTGCGAAGTGCCATTCTTATAATGGCCTGTAGATAGCAGCACACTCGGCAATCGCCTCAATGACCTTAGGGAGACCCGCCCCCCTAAAAAAATGGTTCCCAGGTGTCATATTCCTCCATGATAGAAAACGGGAGATAAAGAACTACAGCACATTTAATATTCACATGTCACACTTTTTGACATCATCTGGTTATGGAGTGCACTTCTGTCTCATGCCAATGCGTTTATTTTTTACCATGCTAACCAGAATATAAGCTAGAGACAAAATGTGGAGCGACTTTGTGGTGCCAATTTAGCGAATTCAAATCTAGCCCGTTTTTGTGGAGTTATACGAAAGTAATACTACTTTGCCTCCAGATTGCGTTTGCGCAAAGCCAGCACAGGTTAATTGACACATGGTTTCATTTCAGGCATGATCGATGCCAGAAATATTTCAATACAAACTATCAAATTCAAATTTACCCTTTAAAAAGAGGAGAGTTGACTTCACTTTGCGAATCCTTAGTGTTTGTAGAACTGTTCGATTACTTCTGTTAATTGAAGAGTTAAATGCCAAGTTGTGAGGATCATTTTGGAATAAAAACGTTTTTTAGCAGTGGCCAGGGACTGAACTCTGCCTGCCAGTCTGACTAATTGGCACAACCCAAAAAGCTTTATAATTACATGTACCACAAAATCACAATGAAGCACTTAAAACTGGAAGATGACCAAACATCAACACCATGCAGCTAACACACAGGTGTCAAACTCCAGTTCTCGGGAGCCGCATTCCTGCATGTTTTCAAAGTGTTCCTGCAGGAGCCTGATAATGATCCTGATTAATTGAATCGGGTGTGTTTAAACGAGGGAAACTTAGAGAATATATGAGGACTGTGACCTCCAAGGACTGGAGTTTGTCAATAATGAACCCATGTAACACAAACAACAGTATTCAAGTTCAGTCATTCAACACAACCAAACCACCTTCACATGACATTCATCAAATCATCAGCGATACGTAATCTGCTTTGCAGTAGCAGCAAATTTAATTGTATTTCTGGTTTTGGGGTTAAATTGTGTATATTTGTAATTTATTTGTTCTTAAAGAAGAGTTCCGTTACAAATGAGCTGATTGCTCAAAGCATTTGAAACTAGCAATCGTAATTGTGTTTATGTTGCCTCATAGCAATTTTTTTTTTTTTTAAATCAATCCATGTGTTAAAGGACAAGTCCATCTATGTATGTGCGAACCAACTGCCACAGAAGGACTAGAAAACCGAAGCTGCTCTTGACTTGCAGTTGTCCACCTGAATGGAAACGCTATTCAGTGTTTATCACAGCAGCCTTATATAAAGATCAATATACTGTTATTTGATTAAAAAAAAAAAACGTTTTTAGTACACTTACTAGGCAGTGGACTGTACCTCTTTCGACCAGTGTAATGTAATTGCCATTTTTGTGTCTGTGAGTCTGATTGCACCCTCATTGTGATGTATTGATGATTGGCAGGCAAATTGAGATACATTATTTAAAGTTGTTGAAGTTTTGGCAACATTGACATTGTGAGAATATATGATCATTTAAGACGATTTCCATGCATCTTTTCCAACATGCATAATGACTTGGTTGAAATTATATTTTCAATACTGTATTTAGTTAATAAAAATGGTTTTATTATCTAAATATGAATATGATGTGAAAAAATAATGACACCTCAACCTTTTTTTAAGGGTGACTACAGTGACATGCATGAGAGATCTCACGAATTACAAAGCACAAGATACCAGTTTATCCGCTAGCAACCTAGCTCTGCTCAGTGTAAATATCACTTCTTCTGGCACAGATTATTTTGTATCTCACACTCCCAATTTATGTTTATAAAAAACATTATTTCGTGTTACAATAAAGAGAATCATTCTAGATTGTTTTCCTTATCTTCTTTCTTATGTACTGTAAACAATGAGGCAGTTGTTGTAATTCGTATTATATCCACAAGGGGGAAATGCAGTGTCACAATCAAAGTGTAATTTTCATCCTTGGCACATACACGGGCGTTTACTACCCACACCAAAACAAAACTGCACAAAATGTGCAGGTGTTTGGACAAACCATTAGTAATATTACTAGGGTTAAATAATATTTACGAAGGATCAGCATCAGGTGGATTGTTGAGTTTTTTTCCCTGAAACGTCATAGCTGTAAATTACAACGCACTGTGTTCCACAAGCTTTTATAGGTTAAATTTAAAAACAAAAATGAGGATATGTCAAAATTTGAAGTGCTGGAAAAAATACGTCAAAACTACGCTCAAGTGCACTTAAAGTAATCTCAGATTGCAAAATATAACTGACAAGTATTATTTCAGTACTCATTTTAATGCATTATTAGGCGTGGAGTAATATTTTGGTAGTGTGAAATATGTGCCTTGGTTAAATCACAATTAGGAAGTATGTTTTGTGTGCCCCCCATGTGATAGCTTGGCATGTTTGGATCTCTCCAATCAGCTGCTACGTCGCCTCCGTGGTCCGATGTCTGTTCTCGCGTGATCTCATCACGGATTCTCATCACAATTGTCGCCCCTCCTTCTACCCATGCCACCCACAAGTCCCCCCCCCCCCCCGCAGCAACGCGCATCATCCTTCCATCCATCCCCAGCAGTTTGACGCCTCACACCGGGGGCGTCAGAAAGATGTTGCGCATGTTAACGCTGGGTGCCACGGTGCTCGATAGAAACGAAGCAGTCGCCGTGTTGGAGGGGGAGCCATGTTCGGTTATTATGTACAGCCGCATTTGAGCACTGTCGACACTTTGAGACTGCTTCATGTTCACTGGAGCCGCATGAAGAATGCAGCCTGCAAGATCGACGCTGGAGAGCAGCATATTTGTGTGCCTTGGTGGTCTATTGTCTTGAATACTTTACATTAAAGGTAAGTTAATAAAAGAAACACTCAGTTATGATTTTTCTGTCCAGCTGAATCCAGTGTTAATTTCTTTTCCTCCTTAGGGCAGAACCTCAATAAGAACTTCCGTGGTGATGACGTCTTTGAAAGCTGTTCTGGAGCTCCACAGGGTTGCACATCCATAAAATGTGCGTCCCAGTGAGAATTGCAAAGGAGTGGAAAACCGCAGGATTTCGGAAATATTCCAAATTGGAAACTTTCCATGACAATGATGGAAATTAATGGGGATTAACTTGAAATTGTGAGTAAAATAAGAAACGCAAGTTGGTCTTGTCATAGACAGCTTTCATGCAAAATTGGTTGCTCTCCTTGCCCGTATGAGAGGGCATTCGAGCGGCAACATATATAAAGTAATCTCGTATTTCCAAAAATTTACCAAGCGACGGCTTGTAACTCATCATTTAAGATACCACTGCACTTGCATGAAATCTGTTTTTTTTTATTCTCATTTCTCAGCGTTATATGTTTCAGTTTCCGCTTAAGAGCCAACGTTCAATTTTGTAAATTTCTTTTGTTTCCCATACATTCCCCACAACTTCCCATGGAAAGCTTCCAACTTTCAAACCTAGTCCCATCTCAGTGACCCCCACCTTGGACCCTCACCTACCCACGAGTGAAAAGCCAGCCATGGCTGAAGATAGCAAAGTGGCCCGGCAGTTGGAGAGCGTGGAGAGGAGCGTGGTGTTCCTCAGACAGGAGCACCTCACTTTGCTCCACGGGCTTCACATGGAGATTCTTGCCCTGCAGAGACGATGCACGGGTAAGTGGCTTATTAAAAATGGATGCATCAAATTATGATTCAGCTTTTTCTTTTTACGCGGTGGTGGGAAGCACTTCATTACTGTACTTCACTAGATTTTCTTTCACAACGTACTTTGCTTGAGTATTTTTTTCTGATGAATTTGTACTTTTATTACCTACTGTGGAAAGCAAATGCCTGTACAATCTACTCCTCACTTTATTAAAATATGCTTGTTATTTTTTTCAACCTTCATGGATGAAGTCAGAATGTAAAAAAGGTGTTCATAATGTTTGGACTTTGTAGTTTTTTACCTTTACTTAGGCACAGCAGTTAAATCAGTACTACTTTTACTTTCATTTTTTTATGCGTGCCATCTTTGATGTATTAATTTTCATTGCCTGATTTGCAATTGGCTGCTCCATTTTGATAGTATTATTTACAAAGTAAACCATATGGTATTTTCTAGTGACGAGAACACCAAATATTGTCCAATCTCCAATTAATTTGCAGATAACTATTAGTGTAATGATAGATATACATCCATCCATTCATATATCCATAAATTCTACAGTTGTGGCAAATGCTTACTACCCGCTGTAGGCCAGGATCATAACTGTCCTTTTGACATAAATCAATGTCAGACAATGACAACATGGTGATGTCACTCTGCAATTCCCGGAGATGACATCATTATGGCTTACCGGGTATGGATCTATGCAGTTCATTTGATCAAATCCAGCGAACACCAACACTAACTTTACTACCACTTCAATAATTTATTGTCTTTGCTTCATCCAAACAGTCACTCCTTTATCCACATTAACTACCATAAGTGCGTCTTAGTTCATAACCATATACAGCAGATTTTGCCAAACCAAACACAGCATGATGAGAAACATTATCATGTTTTGCAATTATGGACTTTTTTCAGCAGTAATATGAGACAGAAGGACTATTTTACAGCAAATAAAAAATCCTGCAATTTGAGACACATAGAGCTAATGTTTTCGTGGGACATGACACTTGAAGAATGGACTAGATCTTGAAGAATTTGAAATAATAATCGTTTGTGGTCTTTGCTTCAACGAGTTCTTTCTGCCAGCTTCCTAAAGGGCACTATGAGGGTGATCTGAATTCCGCTGTATTAAAGTGTAGGAATGTTGGCTCGCTCTTCTGGCAGAGGCACGTACCTCTATGTCCCTGAAAACACAATTCATCGGTGTCTCATTGGCATAGCTTTTGCCGATGTTGGGAAGCTCAAGTACTGTAAAGTTCAGTTTGTTCCTGTAACTAGCTCAGTGGTCTAGTGGTAGAGTGTCCGCCCTGAGACTGGAAGGTTGAGGGTTCAAACCCCGGCCGGGTCATACCAAAGACTATAAAAATGGGACCCATTACCTCCCTGCTTGACACTCAGCATTAAGGGTTGGAATCGGGGGGGGTTAGATCGCCAAATGATTTCCGAGCGCGGCACAGCTGCTGCTCACTGCTCCCCTCTTCCCCAGGGGCTGGATCAAAATCACACGGCGAGGGGTTAAATGCAGAGGACAAATTTCATCACACCCAGATGTGTGTGTGACGATCATTGGAACTTTAACTTTGCAAGAGTCTTCTTCTTATACAACTCTGAACAGTATGAAAGAGGCTCAGATGGCTCGAAAAATGAATAACTACATGATTTGCGCCTTCGACTGCGTTTGCATCAAAATGTAGAAGGTTAAACAGCCGTTTTTTTCCTCAGGGGCGCCTCCATTTGAGCCACAACTCCAACTACCAATCCCAATCTCCATACATTGATCCACCACTTGGAATACCACTTACATGCTGAACTACTGCTGTCTGATGGCAGTCAGTAATCTCCATAATATCCCTCATTCCTTCTGTCTCACGTCCCATATTCTTCCCTTTTCCTTTTCCAGCTGCATGGTCATGTTTGTGAGCCTATTGTGATGCTATTAGAGGAGCAAAGCAGTGAAGCCGATTGTCGACGTCTTCTATATACGACAGTATAGGCTACAAAACAAACTGATGAATAACTAGTTTATAATCAGCGACTAGTAAAAACTGTTCAAATGTTTTAAAAAGAAGAATAGTTACAAAAATTGTTTTTGTAAAAGTAAAGACCATTTGTAATTTTAGTAATGACACAAAGTCGATGCAAAATTTGTCTTTGTGGGCCACATAAAATGATATGGCGAGCCGTATCTGGCTCCCGGGCCTTGAGTTTGACACCTATGAGTTAAAGCTTTTGTATGATGCAACCGCAACAATAAACATTAGGTTAAGTTCATAACTCTCAAACGGATTATTATTATATTAGTAATAGCAAGATTGTTGATACAGCAGCAGGATTGGATTGTGCAGGCCTGAGATTGCAATTTAGTCTGTTTCTTGGGCCTTGAAATAGGGCACAGCAGTCATTTAGAATAACTAGATAATTAAAGCTGCATGAGGCACGCCGTCAAATACCAATGAAAATCTTCTGAAAAGACAGCTAAATTACACACTTGCAGAATAATGTGCTGCTTGACTCCATCCATAATCCTAAAAGGCGCAGAGCATTAGTCAGAGTATTTGGTGAGCATCAGATATAATCCACCCAAAGGGTCCCAGATGTTTACAGGATGAAATAAGGATGAGCTGGCCAAAAAGGTCAGTGACAGTCATGCTTTTAATCCAAAACTCTATGTCCTATTTAGCTTTGTAGTTTAACACTCCAATTTACAAATCAGACTGATTTGACCGGTAGGGCTGCACAATAAATCCAATTTTAATTGTAATCACAATTTCAGCAGACATGATTATAATTACCTGATTTTACAAATATTTGTATTTCAAATGTAGCCTATGCCGCATATCTTATCAAGCATTTTCTCAACCAGTAATTCAGCTAACCACCAGAGGACAAGCGCATGATTAAGGCTTCATTAAGCTGCCGAAATAACAAGTGAGAGAAAAGGATGTTTTGTTGGCTGGGCTGGTGATAGTAAAGAAGATCATAGCATATTTATTCAGTCAGTCCTGGGTAAATTAGAATTTCCTCAGTCAACTTGTTTTTTATTTATTCTTTTATGAATTGTTATTCAATTTGTTTTAAAGTTTTTTGCTTTAAATTAGGTGTGTTGATTTGATTGAAGAGTTTGTCCTTAATGACTTGAGACATCAGGCAGTGAATGGCTTCGATGGTCGTCTTGTAGCTGTCCCGGGTGGCTTTGGATTGCATTGAAAAGTATTGCAATAAAAATCCAGATATTTTCCCTGACATGATCAATAATTGTGGTCATCATCATGTATCCCTCGTGGACAGCATAAACATTCAATGTACAGGGTTCCTGAATTGACTATGTAATGGCACACTGTATATTTGGACACCTTGTCAATTTATTTTCCACAAAGAGTGCAATCATAGAAAATAGTAAATGTCAATGTTGTAAAAATGATTTGAACAAACTACAATTGAAGCTGGCTGAATTTGCTTTTAATTACATTGCTTTGTGTCACTCGCCTTCTGTCAATAAACATTGTGCACAGACAGTAAGAGTGCATAGGCAGCCATTTTTCTTTAAGTACTACATATTGATTTCAGAAAGAGCAATACTCATAAAGCTGCAGCTTGCTGTATTTCTGACAGCAGTGAAGACAGTTTTGACAAAGTAATGTAACTTGGCCAGTCATTCTTGAATGCAAAGTCTCAAATTTAGCTTCATTAATTATGTACGAACATGTGGAAATGTGATTTGCAATAGCATCCAGCATTGGTTAATTTATTAAGAAACGATTAAAGCTTCTTGAAATGTCACTGTGAGTTTTATGAGATCTTTTGGCTCAAACCTGACAACCTAAAATAACTACTGTATTTCTTAAACCTGTATCTTTTCTGCTTTTCAGAGTTAACCAATGATCTGAAAGTGAAACCTCTGGGTCGAAGCCAAATAGGTACGTTGAAAGAGAAATTTAATCCCTCATAGTGCATTTATTACAGTATGGTAACCTACATCTCTTTGCGATCAACGTTCAGTCCATATCTAAGCACAACCCCCAACGCAGTATCAGCAACACGCCTAAATCCTCTTCCCCATCCCCCAGGGACTCTCTCTCTCTCTCTCTCTCTCTCTCTCTCTCTCTCTCTCTCTCTCTCTCTCTCTCTCTCTCTCTCACTCACTCACTTTCTCTCACCCTCTCCCTCTTGCTCTCTTTCCTTCTCTGACACTTTCTTCACAAACCTTCCTTTCTTTTCACATAGCCTGTAAATGCTTTAATAGGAGCTGACCCAATAAGCTGAAATGAAAAGAGCAAATGCGTAGCGGCTTTATTAGGGCAGTGGGGATAACAAAAACTCTTGCAAACACACACTGTCCTGGAACACAATATGCTGTCCCTGCTGAATGTTTTTATTGTAGCCTCAATTTAGAGATGTGCACCATTTTGTCACAGTGAGCGAAAAACAGAGGAGTCAATAAGCGGGCAGCGCCCGTGTAGCTGCATTACGCAGCCATTAGCGCCATCTCTTTTTCCAAGGCAGGTTATGTGCCTATCCATCAAAAGAGTGCTTTCTCCTCCCACCCAGGAAAATTGATCCGTCCTCTTTTTTCCCCCTCAGCTATCGTCTCCCCTTGTGGTCCCATGGGAGGTGTCTGTTTACAGCAGACAGCGAGAGGAAGCAGAAGTAGGCAATGAGAGCTCGTGAGATGCAAAAAAAGGGGAGGTAGCGAGCGATTAAAAGGAAGCAAAAAGGCGGCAGACGGGATGGAGGGGAGAAGAGTTCAGGGTGATATGAAGATCACATTATGAACTCTCAAGTATTATGTACAAGCTCAACCTGGGTGTGGTGATGATGGGCAACAGCAAACCTGAGATTCAATGTTTGAGGAGCTTTCCTGGAATACAGAAGAGAGAGTCTGTGTCCAGGAATATCACATTAAGAGTGAATCGATTCTCTTTTGTTCTCTTATATTTATGTTTTATCCAGGTTGTGTATTTTTTGCTTGAGGAATGACCAGTTGTCTCCCCACCCTTGGGATTCTCCCCTACAGAGATTCTGACCTATTTCTGCCGTTGAGGCATGAGCAGTTGCCTCAAAGAATGTAATCTCCTCCTTTGACCAGCTTTGCTCAGTCAGCCTGGAGGCCCAGTTCTGACTCCGCTTTTTATGTGCACCGCCCTCCTTTGCCTCTGAGGGTTTGACAGCAATGAAGGGTGCAAAGGTTGTATACAGAGCAAGCAAGTAAAAATAATATAGTGTTGTCAGCTTTAAATTTGTGTGGAGAGGACGCTGCAGGCACTGTGTCTCTCGAGACAATATGTATCAGATCTAACTGAATGAACTTTTAGTATACACTGCTTGAGTCCAACTATGGTTTATTTTTAGGTATTGGTGCCAGATTAGCATAAATTATCGAGTGGGCATACACATTATTGCACCCTGTCTACATATATCAACAACATACAGTGGTTCCTTGAGATGAGTTTAATTCATTCCGCAACCATTCTGCAAAATTTACTTTTATCTCAAATAATTGTTTCCAATTGAAATGGATGGAAATGCCAATGATGTGTTCCAGCCTCCACCAATACATAAGAAACAATACTATATGATAAAATGAAATAATTAAACACAACACTTGAGTTCACTGTCACCATTCAGTGCTCCAAGCGGACATTTTTTCCCGCAAGTCAAAGCAAAATTAATTAACAATTCGACATTACTCTTTTGTCTTTGTGTTAGAAATACAAGAAGAAGAGGAACTGTTGGAGATTCGCTGCAGGGATGTAGAAGACCGTGTGTGTGAGCAGGAATGCACCATAGGAGAAATTCGTAAGGAGCTGAGTCACAAAGGTGCGTTGGTGGGAGCCCTTCGAGCTAATCTGAAAGAAAAAGAGCGCCACTTCCTAGAGGAGCTCAAACGACGCAGCCACTGCTCCACCATCTTGAACACGGAGCTGCAGAAACAGACAGAGGCAGCGGCGTACCTTTCCTTTCAGCTGCACGCTGCCAAGCAGAAGCTGCATCACCAGCGGCTGCAGCAGAGGCATGCGCTCCTGACCAGAGCTTCCGGTCAGGGTGCTCAGCACAGCACCGAACACATCTCCCCTCAGCAATTGCTCCCGGGAGCCTCCAACGCTTCTCCTGTGGTCAAACCCAAGCGCAAGAGCACAAGAGCTTCCTCACGAATGGAGCGCGCCCGGGAATGTGTGCCCATGGAGAAAGTGATGGGCCCCGCGGAGCCCGCAGCCATGCCAGACCCTGCCCTCTTTCTTCATCCCTGGAGGCTCCAAGTGCGCTCCAAGCAAATGCTAACGCAGAGACCACCTCTGCTTGGTGTGGAACTGGGGGATGAGGAGGAAGTGGCTCAAAAAGGGGTAGTGATGCCTGAAAAAGATGTACTGATGTCTGCAACCGCAGCGCCCCCTGCTGCTGAGGCACAGGCAGATTAGCAAAGGACTGATCTTTTTCGTTTCTGTCAACGCTTTTGTCATTCTGCACCTTGACTACTGCAGACCAGGGGTGGGCAAACTATGGCCTGGGGGCCGCATATGGCCTGCCACGTTCTTCAGTCCATTTACAGTATAAAGACTCCTTGTCATATTGGATATCACATTAATGTCGCATAATTAAAGAATGGGTTGGAAAATTTCTTGTAAATAATAAAATATGTAACATATTAGTAACATAGTTTTAATAATTTATTAGATGATTTTAATATATTCATAGTTAAACATTCAACACAAAATATATGAAATATGTATAACATATTAGTAACATACTTTTATTAATTTATTAGATGATTTTAATATATTCATAGTTAACATTCAAAACAATTATGCATTTATTATATCCATTCATCCTTTTAATTTCTCATTATAATTTCAAACCCCTTTTTTTTTATTATTATTATTATTTTTTTTTACCTCATCTCCAAGTGACCTGAGCCATGTATCTGTTCAATATCAACCGTGTCCCCTGAGATCAAAAGTTTGCCCACCTCTGCTGAAGACCATTTTTAATGTTATGGACTACAACACCGTACAAAACTCAGTACATGTCACTTTAAGTCAGTCTTTGAATCGACTAGAATGATGTGTTTACATGGGTGTCACTTGTGTACTGTGGGGCCTTAAGAGCAACAGCCATGTTGGGTGAACGACGAGCTTTTTTTGTTTGGTCACGACCAACTGTAACCTTTCAAGGTGAACCATAAATCAGCCCCTCACTTTGTTTGTGTGACATCAAGATGAGCTGAAACTGTCTGAGTGTTTGTGTCTGTGTGAGATCATCTATGGATGATCGCAGATCAACAGAAATGTTGAACTTGTCTTAATTTCATACAACTATATCTGTAGTAATTGTTCTGTATTTAAATTGGGAGATGGTGGCTAAATATCTGTGAGGAATGGTACTACTATTTATACGATCCTCACACAAAAATACATTAAGACCGAACGGTTCATTCTTTAATGACTCAATTAAACTCACTGTAGACGGTTGTTACATTTTGACAAGTGAAAAGTGTAATTTGTCAGACAGGAAATGTTTGAATTAAGGAATACACTGTGCATTTTAATCGAAATTTTATGAGACTGAATTAGAAATGCGAAACGTTTTTTTTAACCGATTCCTGTGTGTGTGTTTTTTTAAACTGTGTGCTTGATACATGAATTGCTTTGTATAAACAGTTGCCCAGTTGTTATTCAACCCTGAATCACTCATCACATTCTGTGTTCCAAACAAAAATACTAGAGGCAACTAATCAGCTCGAGAAACTTCTTTTTATTTACATCTCAGGAAAAACGGACCAATAAGAACGTGATTGCTGGTTAAGTGCGTTTTTTTTTAAGTTGGTGGTGTGGTTCTAACATTTTCAAAGTGTATAGTACTAACTCATAAATACTGTAGCAGTATCAACATGTGCAGGGAGATTGTCAGTAAAGACACGAGCTTTGCACAGAATATTATTAGTTATGCAAGTATAAGAAGAAATCCCTATGTATAAAAATGAGCGAACTGAATACAATAAGCAAACTATGATTATTGCTTCTGTCAGTATTTTTTTTTTCTGTTTTACATTCAGAGCTCCATTGTAATGGCTGCCTTATCAAACAGGAAACCATGTGTTTTATTTTCTATGAAAGAATCTAATGAAGTTTATAGTTTCACACATTTTTCCCTCTTTCTAATTAATGTGACTGGGTCCTGCTTTTGAAAATTATTTTTTTGTGATGAGAAGTGTGATGCCTAACTCATCAGACATCAGATATGAATTTAAATATTTGGTTTTGTCTTCAATAGAGCAATGTATTCCTATATTTATATATAATCTATAGGTTGTGACAGCTGTTTTAAAGACTGTGGTATGTTTATATTTAATTACTATTGTCTCCATTTGCTTCATGCTTAATGCCTCATTGTTTGACTTTTGTAAGATTCTGTTGATGTGATAAACAGACTGACAATGGGAAGACTGATAATGTGCTGCATGAGTGGCGGCAATAAACATATGGGCATGGGTTTATGCCACACATGACGGTCAGGATAGAATGCCAGCTAAAACCCTTGTCCCAAATGGTAAGCCATCATAGCATAACTGGGTGCACTATTCTGGTTCATTTGTCTTTCTTACAACTTGGTACAATTTTGCTCTACAGGTTAATATTAAATTAAGACTGTTAAACTCAGAGTATCTAAAACAAAACATCAGGTAGATTAAGCTCTTTATCCATCTAGTTGGAGCTTGTTGTAGCACTTCAGTAGAGTAGGTCCTATTCAGGATTTATACATATTCAGCTTTAACATACTTATTTTGCATCTGTGCTTCAGAGTGAGTCACAGGAATGAGCCAAAGCAAGCTTACCTAAGCGAGTGCCCTTATAATTAATTATTTTCATTATTTTTATTTTAAATCATTAGTCCTCAATTTGCTGCAATATATCTTCACTTCCCCCAGCCAGAGAAAGTGTCTTCCATATTTTTATTCAGTGTGGAGTTATTAGAACAATTTCAGTCAATGTTTAGCGGCACCATCTAGCTCCTGCTGGTGATGCACAATTTGATGTGTGTTCAATACCATCAACCACAAAGGAGGACTTCCTCCTAATGTTGTACATGTCCTAGGGTGAACTGACACCTGCATCAGTCTTGTAGGATGCACTGTAAAAATAAAATAATAAATAAAAAACAAGAACTTCCTGTCTGTTTGTTTTGAATGATTTATAATGCACTTGCTGGTTAGTTCGTGTGAAAGGCCATATAATGAGATCCAATAGAAAAGATGAATTGCAAATTGCATACCACTAATACCAGCATAAGAAAATGGTAGATGTGTTCAACTATCATGTAGAGTTAATTGGTGGATGATTACCTAAGTAAGCATCCAATAAGGGCATTACCTGAAAGTACTTTGCATGTTTCACCCATCAGTAGCATAATTAATTACATAGAGCAACCATCAAAGTGTACTATTGTACTTTTAGCATGTTGCTATCTTTGTAAGAAGTGCCCCTGGAGCAAGAACATTCTATTCATACAGTATTTGATACAAAGAAAGCAGTTCTGAATGAAAACCTAAATATTTGTCCTTCAGATTGTGATTAGAACTACCTCTTACTTGTCTTGGGGAGTGAGCAAATTTGGGAAGTTGGCAGATGATAAAAGTTTATTTTATTCTGTTTTGGAGAATACCTTTGCTATGTTCTTGGTATTTATCCCCAAATTCAAGTCAAGTTATAAAAGACTGATGTGAATCAGAAAGAAAGGAGATTAGGAAGAGAGATGATTGGCTGAATACACTGTTGACATGTTTTACTCATTCTTAAAGACGTGTCAGAATCAGGCACCTTATTTCTTCATAATTAACAATACACAAACAAAAATCTCTACAACACTTATATAATTACAATTATTAAATATTGCGAACCTCAAAACGTCTTATATAGCAACACAAAAGAACAAGAAGAATTTTTATTTGTTGATTTTTTTTCATTATTCAATTCCATGATCAATCAATGTAACATTTAATTAATTCATGCTAATTTAAATAAAGTTTCGTTGTGTTGTTACTTAATTAATTTTGTCAATTTCGGTCATCCATACTTAAGTGTTAGAGATTTGTTACGTGTGACTCTCCGTAGTAGCCTCGGTCAGTGGGCGGGGCCAAGCGAGGCAAAGGCAAAGAGGTCAAAAGAGGAAAGGAGAAAAGCACGTGTGATCCATACATCTCTGTCCTTCCTATCGCACTTGTTTTTGTAAGCCCGTCTAATGCGCATGTAGATTGCCAACTGGCCCAAAAGCACACCAAGCCAAGCCGACTCGTAAATAGCTCTTCTCCAACACTGTCAGCCTGTTTAGTCTTTTTGACCATGGTGAGCAAGACGGACGACACCCCGGCTTCTGCGCCCGGCTGCAGTCCGGCTGATGTTGCTGCGGAGGAAGCCGGGGATGGTGCTCAGGACGCCCACGAGAGCAGCAGGGCGCATTTGAAGGAGTCGTGTAGCTGTGGTGAGATGTCATATCTGTTTCTTATATGCGTAAACAGTATGGTCCTCGCATTTATGTTTGTCTCGCTTCACCTCTACCTTCTTTGGGTCATGTTAAATGGCTAGTGGTACACCTGTATTACATGCTAACGGTATAATGTTTTTTTTTTTTAAAGCAATATACAATATCAGACTGTTTTCGTAAGTCTTTTATAGGGATAGTACGTGTCAATCGATGCCGATGCACAAGTAACCAACCTAAACAGTTTAGCTGGAATGCTAACATTTGGCCCGCTGTCAAGCGCTTTAGCCATGCTAGTGGAAACATTATCACACAGCTTCTGCGTGCATGTAGCAATCGTATAAAGTTGCTTTTCATTTGAAAACCCAAAATGCAAACTATCCGAAGTTGGAAACGTTTCGCGCAAACTCGTAGTGACGTATATGATACTGAAGGTCACCTTCAGTGGCGTCGCACACTTTCGACACAAACACGGGGGTCACTCTCCAAACTTGATCCCTTAAACGTGTTTCCCTTTCGTTTTGGGCTGTATCTCACACTTGATTATTTACTCTAGTGAGTAGTAGTCCATGATGACTCATTGTTAAGACATCAAAGTACCCATGAGCCTGTCTAAACGCGCTCCCGACTTGCGTTCCTCCCCCACCGGTGGGGATGAAGTCGAATGTCCCTCTCGCCCGGGAACCGGAAGCCGTTGCTTACATAGTAAAAGTCATGAAGGTGCGTTCATTGTGAAAGGGAAGGTTACGCTTCTAATGAGACAAGCTGGTGAGTACTGACGTTGAAACGTGGAGCCGTTCTCGATGAAGCCGAAGCACGGTGTTCATGTTGCTCGATTGACACCGAGCCGAGGATGGCGGTCAGCCGAGAAAGAAGTTACACAACTTGGCAAGCAAGTCACCGTAGCCTGCGTTGTAGTCATGTGGCATTCGTCTCGTTTGACAAGAAAACTCCTTTCAACGTGTCAACCACTCGACCGGTGTGATAATGTATCGATTGACATTCTAAAGATCCATATTGTTGCTGCAGTTGGGATTGGTATCAATGGTCTCGTGGCAATTTGAAAATAACCCATGACAGCTGTACTGAAATTAAAGACACATTTAATGCTGTTATGCATGTTTTTTGTTTTTTAGTTTTTTAGATAAAAGCAGAGCTGCTGCGTTACTGCAAACCAACATTAATTTGAGGACAATACCGTATTTTATCCTTAACGAATTCCTCTAATAAACATACCATCCCGCAATGGACTGATGCAACAATTGTTCCTCATCTAGGGCTGGACAATTAATCTAAATAATCGTGATTTTGATTTTGTCTTCTCTTGATTTTTACAACTTTATTATTGAAGGAAAAACGATTATCGTGCAGAATGGCACGGCTTTATTAGATCTGGTACCAGCTGTGTACCGGGCTGACGATTGGGAACACTGGTTTAGAACACTTGTGAGGCAGAATCATGTGCTAGGTAAAAGTAGATCATCACTCATCGGATGAATCTAGGCCTGTTTATTTGAACAGTATGAGTGGTAACATGTCCATACACTTGTTAGTTGTATCCTGTGCCATCTAGTAAAAGAGCATTAAATTGTTGTGCTTGTCACTGGCATAGATACATTTTTTTGTTGTAAATAAAAAATAGCATTACTCTAAATGAACTCTTAATGTCGCATTTAATACAGGCATGCATATGTTTTACAAGCAGAAGACATTTATGGTCCTTGTTTTGCAATCCAAATTGAGGGCACAATTTTATCTTCCTCTCTAAAATGTAACGTCTCACATTCAGGTCAATTGATGCCCATCTGTGGCTCATTCTATGGATGAAGAATAGGACCATGTTGCGGAACCAGAGTGTTGCACTGGTCAAGCATGACCCTCTGCGGCTTTAATGCTGCCGAAACGGGTGAAGGGTGACTGGGTTAATCCCGAGAATCACAGACACCCTCGCACTATTCCTCTGCTCACAAGCTCATCCTGTCCAACCAAATTATTACGCTTCCTGTCTGTGTTATTGTAATCAGGACCAACCTCCTACCTATCCAAGACTTGTACCTGTCCAGGACCAGGAAACGTGCAACTAACATCTCTACAGACGCTTCTCACCCAGGTCACAGTCTGTTCGAACTACCCAGGTTGTCGCTCTGATGAACTCACACCACTCAGAGTTTCAGAGACATCACTGGGCAATCATATTCGGCTCTTGCCACTTAACTGTTGTTAGTCACCTGAATGTTGTTAATCACTTAAATGTTGCACATAGGCTGAGATCAACCAGAGTCAAATTCCTTGTCTGGCATGCACAAACTTGGCCAATAAAGCTGATTCTGATTCTGATAAGGCCTTGTATGTTGTTTTTCATGGTTGTCCTCCTTTTGGATGACATCATGGGAGCTGCCAGGATCCTCATGTCTCAGGCCTTGGACTTGATACATTTCTCATTTTTGTAAATGCCTCATAGTAGAGCTGTGCACATTTATAGTCGTGTTTTTGCTACTTGGCTGCTTCTCTGTCAGATTAATGTTCAATTTATCCCTTTGCCTTGACCTCCTATTTTTGCCTGGAACAGGACACAGACTATTTTTGTGCTCCCAGGCGTGATACATTCCCTGCTTTGAACTGGAATTCAGTTATTCTTTGACAAACAAGTTATGTTGTATGTTGAAATGACATTTCCACAGTTAGTAGCCTCCAATTTAATAGATGCCGCATTTGAATTAACTCATTTACTGCTGTGGATATTTATACATATCCGTCACCTGGAATCAAACCATTTTTGCCATCTACAAATTTATTCTTCAAGTATGTTTTTCAATGGGTAGGTGTGGAAGAGGGTCTCGTTGAAGTCGGACAACTTCAGGCATCTCACACTCAAAGAGAATATGCGTACATAATATGTATACAATACAGCACAACTTGATTTATATAGCACATTTGTTACAGCTGCAGCTGTGTTTTAGCTCTTTAAAGTATTTTAGCTCAGTATATTAAATATGTTGTGGCACCTACTCCTAGTTTTGGACAGTTTAAACTGGCGTGAAGCTGTTGTTTGGTATTCACAGCCTGGCTGCTGGCTGCTCTGTCCTGTGACTGCAACTCCCCCCTTTCTTCATTTGTTGCTAGTGTCGGTCAGGGTCTAGTTTATGAAGCCCCACCCCCTATCTTAGCAACCCTGACGCCGTGTTGCCCTTGACGGTGAGCAAGGACGTGCGCACACACACTTGACAGCAGCTGAATCCCTAATGCATAAATCTCTCGGTTTACTACTCAGTCCTGCTCAATTTCCACAGCCTTTACTTTTATTGTCACTTTTACTTGAGGAGATAATAATGATTTGTGCAGTGGTAGGAGTTGCAAATTTAGACTCGTAGCAAAAAACATTTACCTGTCAATCTCCTATTCGTCAATGGACGTTTACTTTCTAAACTTGACTGTTGCAAATATGTGTGATGTCATGCACGCTGTGATCGATGAAGCAAGCATGAAAGGAAACTGACTCTCCTATTTCATCTATAATTGCTTCAAACAACAAAGGCATAGTTATTATTGTATTATTGCCAATGTTTTGCCATTGTTTTATGTTATGTGTTCTTATGTATTAATGTTAATGTTTTTTAACATGCTTTTTTTAATGCTTAAGTGGCATTTATTGAATGAAAATGTCTTGGCCAAAATAGTTCCATTCATTCAAACTAAACAGCTTTTGTGCTATTGTTGCTGACGCAACTGCTTGGCAGGACATCAGCCAGTCATGTGGTTCAATGGTCTGGAGGTTGCAGCGTGACAGAATTTTGTTTGCACTCCTCAGAAACTAAATGAGTGAGTTTTGTCTCTGCTTTTCTGTGCAGAAACAGTCATGGTGAATGGTGGAGGCGCACATGAGCACACAGATGGATTGGAGTCAAAGAGGGACAGTCACAGTGAAGTGAACGGAGGCGACGACTCCAGCGAGCAGGAGGTGATCGTCATCCAGGACACGGGTTTCACCGTTAAGATCCAGGCACCCGGTGCCGAGCCCTTTGATCTCCAGGTACACAAGAAATAAAACAGACATGCATCGTCATAGTTTTTTCCCCCCCTTATCTTCCCATCTCCTCTTCCTCCTCTTTGTCCTCAGGTGTCTCCTCAGGAGATGGTGCAGGAGATCCATCAGGTGTTGATTGACCGAGAGGATGCCTGCCACCGTACCTGTTTCTCGCTGCAGCTGGACGGAAACGTGTTGGCCAACTTTGCTGAGCTCAAGTCCATTGAAGGTCTACAGGAAGGCTCGCTGCTCAAAGTGGTGGAAGGTCAGCGTGATAAGCATCTGCAGTGGCTGTTTCATGAATAAAAAGTCCTTTGATGCATGGGAGCTGACAGAGCGGTCCAAATGTTAATGATCGGCCACAAAGTTCTATTGAGGACAATTCATTAAGCCCAGACAAACCATTCCGATCCACTTTTTTTGTTATCTGTGCTTGTTTAGAGCCGTACACTGTGCGTGAAGCTCGGATCCACGTGCGTCACATCCGAGACCTGTTGAAGAGTCTGGACCCGTCAGATGCCTACAACGGAGTGGACTGCAACTCTCTTTCCTTCCTAAGTATTTTCACAGATGGAGACCTTGGAGGTACCTTGAGATTGCTGCAGCATCCTGTAGTAGACTCTGCACCCTTGTCTGATGTACAATGTGGACATGGTTTGTATTTTTTTGACTGCAGATAGTGGCAAGCGGAAGAAGAAGGGCAGCGAGCTGGAGCAGATTGACTGCACTCCCCCAGAACACATTCTCCCTGGCAGTAAAGAGCGCCCTCTAATACCCATCCAGCCACAAAACAAGGAATGGAAGGTAAAACCCAATTTCCACGATGAGGTTTTGGTTTTCAAGCATGCTGTGACTCTCTTGTGCACACTTCCACTGTAATACCATTTGTTGCAATTGAACAAAATGTGGACCCACTTGTCTTCCCAAACAGCCTCTGCAGTGCCTGAAGGTCCTGACCATGAGTGGCTGGAATCCTCCCCCCGGCAACAGGAAGATGCATGGCGACCTCATGTACCTTTACATCGTGACAGTAGAAGAGCGCCATGTCAGTGTCACTGCCTCAACACGTGGCTTCTACCTCAACCAGTTAGTCAACTTCTCTCATTTCTAGTAACCTAATGCTTAGTGGCCCATATGGAGCCATTTGCTGCAGTTAACGGTCAAGTACTTTCTTCGGTTAGCACATTCTCCACTAATTTTTCTTCATTCTAAATCGAAAGACGATATTCAGCAGCCACAACATTAGATTCACCATTCTGATTAAATGACCTGTAAGATTTCATCAACTTGGTGAGATTAAGTAAACATTATTTTGCTTCCAGTGTACAGCTGGACTGAATGATATAGGGAGGTATAGTAAAAATAAAAAAATCATTATGACACAGTGTAACTGTGAGAAACATTGCTACTATGTGTACATTCATCTGTCAATGAACACTTTTTTCTTTTTAACGTCATAGTATTTAGTACAGACCTTGTATCACCTCATAAGATTGAACATAGGTTCCTTAGCGTTTATACAACAGAAGAGTATGTTGGAAGTAGTGATTGAAAAGCATGCAACATTCTCTATTTTGCTGTGTCATTCTCCTAATCTTGGGATACCAAAGAGCTCAGTCACATAAATTAGGTCAATTACATTTGTAGGCCAGAACGTATGCCATGTCGAACCTTGGTCTTTCCACAAAATCACTTTACACTAGTTTACTTGCTCATGTTTGTGTCCGTGTTGTTCAGGTCGACGACCTACACCTTCAACCCCAAACCAGCCAACCCTAGTTTCTTAAGCCATTCTCTGGTTGAACTACTGAGCCAAATCAGCCCTGCCTTTAAGAAGAACTTCACTGCCCTGCAAAGGAAAAGGTGAAATTTCCGACATCTCATCTGGTGGTTGACATGAGAAAATCCCCATTGTTGATGTAATTGTCTTTTACAATGCAGGGTCCAGAGGCATCCGTTTGAGCGAATAGCCACACCTTTCCAGGTGTACAGCTGGACGTCACCACAGGTCGACCATGCAATGGACTGTGTTCGAGCCGAGGACGCCTACACTTCCCGTTTAGGTTATGAAGAGCACATACCAGGACAGGTACGGCTACTAGTTTGTCACAACATTAGACCTGCTGCTTACTGCAAGACTGAATGTGACGGAACTGTTGTGTAGTGTTGCAGGGTGCTGCAACTACTTTTCAAGGGTGGCTGACTGTTGTCAGTAAGCTGTGATTTGATTTGGAATTTGAATTGCTGGTGATTAGCGTCACAACGTCAACTATAACAGCAAATAAAAAAGGGTCATGTTGTGTCCTGTAATCTTTTCCGGTTACTAAGCCAGATCCAGCTGATTGCTGCCAAGTTGCACCAATACAGTAAGGCTTTAGAAATAGCTGGAAGACAATGTGTGGAGCATGTGTGTTGATGAAATGCACACAAGTGCAGTCAATGGGACTATCATTGCCAGCTGTCTCTCAAATATCCACACACTCCTCTTCATTCTCGCCTGTTTCTTCTCCGACAGTGGCTAGGACAATCACTTTTTTTTCCTTGACAATTACATTATGTTGTTTGTGATTAAATACAATGTACATGCTGCCTTAAGATGCTGTTTCATGATATCATGATTAGAACGAGTTATTTATTTTTTTCAAAGTTGGTAGGTGAGGGTCTGTAATTTGTTCATGATTGTACGGTTGCATCGCTCTGTGTGCAACTGGGCATAAGATATGCTTACTCTTGAGATCCTACAGGAGTCTCATATAATGATTTCTGCCTTTATGAAACATTAATGTCCCATTTTGGTTCAAATTTACAGATGTATTCATTTAACAACACGTTTTTGCTTATCTTTAGACTAGAGATTGGAATGAGGAGCTGCAGACGACAAGAGAGCTTCCTAGGAAGAATCTGCCTGAGCGCCTGTTAAGGGAGCGGGCTATTTTCAAGGTACTTCTGTCTTCATATTGTACTGCATGAATTGTATCATCGAAATTGTTTTATTTACCAAGGATACATATTAGGCAAATCTTTCCGATTTCACCACTCTAAAAAGTCATGGTCCCCCACCATCACCACACATGCACGCACGCACACATACATACACATACATACACATTTGCCCAGGAAACAGGTTCTTGGATCTCATTAGGCTGAATATACAGTTAAATTGTTTCTTGTGTAAACAGGATATTTAGAAAAAATATGTATAAATGAGGACATCGTCTCACCTTAATCGTAAATAAATTCCCACTGCCAAATGTTCATGTTTTGTCTGAAATTTTTCTCAATTGTCTTCTCTTTGCAGGTCCACAGCGACTTTGCAGCAGCGGCCACACGCGGCGCCATGGCAGTCATCGACGGAAACGTAATGGCCATCAATCCCGGTGACGAAACGCACATGCAGATGTTCATCTGGAACAACATTTTCTTCAGCCCGGGCTTTGACGTGCGGGACCATTATCGTGAGCTGGGCGGGGACGCTGCCGCCCATGCCGCACCCACCAATGACTTGAATGGTGTGAGAGCTTATGGGGCAGTGGATGTGGAGGGACTCTACACACTGGGCACGGTGGTGGTGGACTACAGAGGCTACCGTGTCACCGCCCAGTCAATCATCCCTGGCATCCTGGAACGCGAGCAGGAGCAAAGCGTCATCTATGGCTCCATTGACTTTGGAAAGACAGTTGTGACCCACAGCAAATACCTTGAGCTTCTGGCCAAGACCAGCAGGCCCCTCAAAGTCAGTAGCACAAATGTTTGCTCAAAAATGGCCGCTGCTTATTTAGACACAATTTATTTCTCAGTGTCCACATCCACAAGTACCGACATTTATATAGTCAATATTATAAAGACCAATAACCTAATGGCCGATAATGCAATACCTCATTTTAACGATCACCTTTTCTGGGTTGTCATCTCAGGTCCAGAGGTACAATGTGCTCAACGAGAAGAACGAGGCTGTGGAGCTTTGCTCATCAGTCGAATGTAAGGGCATCATCGGAAATGATGGCCGTCACTATATTCTGGACCTTCTTCGCACCTTCCCGCCTGACCTCAACTTCCTTCCTGTGGAGGGAGAGGAGTTAGCTCCAGAGTGTCAGCGTCAGGGTTTCCCCCGCCAGCACCGCCACCGCCTCGCCTGCCTTCGCCAAGAACTCATTGAGGCCTTTGTTGAGCACAGGTTAGTGTTTGTCCTCGCTTCTGCTGTTCAGTAACACACCATACCTGCAATAATAGTGGATTATGTCCCTTCTTAGATACCTTCTCTTTATGAAGATGGCTGCACTTCAACTCATGCAACAGAAAGCTAACAAGGATGCCAACAGGAATGAAAAAACCCCAGCCATCACTCAAACCTCCCAAACAGAGACCAATGCTGATGCAACGCAAACCGCCGCTTCAGATTCAAGCACGCTAGGTTCTACAGATGGCCCGGTCCAAACGGACAGCGGCCTCATTGGGACTGATGGGGAGGAAACACCTTCAAAGGCCACAAATGGTCCTTTGGAGCCGACAGCAGCACAGAATGGGGAGTGCAAGAGCCCACTGGAGGGTAAGGAGCTTGAGGAAAGTATTCCAGGATTAGCTCAGGCCAAAGAGCTAGCGGAGACCTTAGTTGCCGAAGATGGATCTGGTATTGGTACGTCTAAAATTCTCAAAGGCTGGGACAGCTACTCTGGTGGATAGTCGCAATGAGAGAAATAATTTTGGTGTTATGAGTGTCGGAAAGAACATCCCTTCACATTTCCAAGCAGCTTCAATCCACCTGAGTAGCTGTGCCTGCTCAGTCCTCAGCCTGCATGGTGAAAGAGTGTTGGCCCTCAGTCCCTGTCACTTTTCCAGCCTGCTGAGTGAAATAACTAAAACCAATCATGCTCGTACTGTTTAGTACCACTTAAAATGTCCAAATGTCTTTGGGTGTCTGATTTGTTCACTTTGGCTTGTATAATGTGCATGTTGACACTTTTCCTTTCTTAAGTGGGGTTGAGTTTGCACTGATACATTACAGTGTTGTTTGCATGTTGTGTTTAATGTACAGATTGATTGACAAAATAATATCAATCATGACATTTCACCTCACTGACCAATATTTTTACTCGTCGTTTTCGAACAGACCCCAAAAGCCGTGAGGTCGTCCTCAATGCCTGCAAGGCAGTTGGCTCCATCAGCAATACGTCTTTTGACATCCGCTTCAACCCTGATATCTTCTCTCCAGGTAAGATCAGACAGTATGCTTAATTTTGTTTGTTGAATTATGTCAATTCACAATGATTTATTTTGGCTTTATAGTGCAATCCATGCCTTTATTAATTTGTTTGCTCAGATGCAACTCACTGTAGTTGCAGTTCGCTGACTTGTTCCATCATGCTGTCAGGAGGCTACTCCATCTATTTTACCTCCTTGGCTGTTAATAGTTAATATGTGTTGTTGAACCAGGAGTGCGTTTCCCAGACGACAGCACAGAAGACATCCAGAAGCAAAAGCAGTTACTCAAAGATTGTGCTGCCTTCCTCGTTTCCTGCCAGATTCCATCACTGGTCAGTGATACTATGAACTGTAGTCACTTACTTTGTTTGGATTTCTTTTAGAGGTCAAGTCTGAATGATGTATGTTCTGACTAGGTTAAAGACTGTTTGGACCAAAGTGCTCTTCCCATGGATGGAGCCACTCTGACAGAGGCCTTGCACCAGCGAGGCATCAATTTACGCTACTTGGGCACCGTACTGGAGTTTGTGGACAAGACTCCTGCCAGATCCCAGCTGGAACACATCTATGTAGGTCTAATATTTTGGCACTTGGAAATACTTTGCATTGACATGCGAATAATCACATGGTGTAAGAGATGAAGCAGATTTAATGTGGGACTGGGATTAAAAAAGTTGCAGGCAATCAAATACAGCAAAATTATTCTGCATACAATGATACAGCCTATGGCGAGTCAAGTCTAGAGAGACAAGTAAAAATAAGTAGCACCTTTTTAAGTGAAATCCAGAAATGTTTTTTTTAATAGATAGAAACAATTTGGAAAGTAGAAAAAAAGTCACACTTTTTTTTTTTAATATTCGTAGACATTACGGTTGCTTACACAATCAAGTATTGACAAAACCTCAATTTTTAGGGTAGGGTCATCTGCTGAGTGTAACTAACAAAAGTCTGTTTAATCTAAAGTAATCAGTAACAAAGTCACTTTTTCAAAGTATGCCCAGTCACACATGCTTGTGTGTGAAAATATTTTTGTTTCATATCCACTGTAACTGGATTTGATAGTTACCATTCTACCATTTTTTCCTTTTGCATCTTTAGAGAATAGGAATCATTGAACTGATCACCAGATGTGCAAAACATATTTTCAAGACATACCTCCAGGTTGGTGGCATTTTATAGAAATAATAGTTTTAGCAGTTTTGCAGTTTGTGTTTTGACTAAAAAAAGCTTTAAAATTATATATTTGTTTTTGTTTTCCTCGTGAAGGGTGTGGAGCTGTCAGCTCTCTCTGCCGCTGTAAGCCATTTCCTAAACTGCTTCTTGAGTTCCTTCCCGGATGCCATTGGACACCTGCCGGCCGACGAGCTGGTGTCGCGCCGCAAAAGTCGCAAGCGGCGCAACAAGGTTCCTGGAAGTGGTGACAACACAGCATGGGCCAGCCTAACGCCCGGCGAGTTGTGGAAGAACATCTCCTCGGAGGCGCGGAGCTACTATCACTTCACCATTCAATGGTAACAACTAATTTGGGTGTGTCCTACCTGAGTGGAGGCATGATGATTAAATCCTCTCCTCGCTTCCGCAGTGAAAATGTGGACCAGGTGATGGAGAAATACAGCATTCAGAAAATCACTTTGCTCAGAGAAATATCAATCAAAACAGGCATCCAGGTAGGTTTTCGTTTCTCCCTCCAAAAAAGTCTTTATAAGGTTTTAACATTTTGGTCTGCTCTCCAGATTCTGATCAAGGAGTATAACTTTGACAGTCGCCACAAGCCCACCTTTACAGAGGAGGACATCCTTAATATTTTCCCTGTTGTAAAACACGTCAACCCCAAAGCCTCAGATGCCTTCCACTTTTTCCAGAGTGGCCAGGCCAAGGTCCAGCAAGGTAAGACTCACTTTACTACTTGCGCCTGGTTCACACCAAGATACATCGATACATTTTGTGTATTGCATCAGGTTTTGTTCATTTTTTTTGGGCTTTCTAGGATTTTTGAAGGAGGGGTGTGAGCTGATCAATGAGGCCCTCAACCTTTTCAACAACGTATATGGCGCTATGCACGTGGAGATTTGTGCCTGCCTGCGCCTCTTGGCTCGCCTTAATTACATCATGGGGGACCACGCTGAGGTATACACTGGCAATTAAATGAATCACAACAGCTGTGTCCCAATTCAGGGGCCATACCCTTCCCAAGACCAATTCGAGTGTCTATAGAGGCACCGCTAAATTTTGGCGATTCCATATGTAAGTGTATGACTTTTATTACATCTTTAAAACTGAGAAGGTATTGAAAGAAGGCTCAGTTTGTGAGCTGCTTTAAAAGGAATCATTGATTATTAGACTGTGTTGTGATGCATTGGGCTTCTAAGCGGTGTAGCAACTAAATTAGCAAACATTTTCACATTTGTGTCCTATTGATTTTATTTGCTAAATGACCTCCTCCTACTTGTCTGCAGGCACTCAGCAACCAACAAAAGGCTGTTCTCATGAGCGAACGAGTTCTCGGCATCGAGCACCCCAACACAATTCAAGAATATGTAAGTTGTCCTGTCTGTTGTTAACAGTTGTTCTGCTGGTGCCATACTTGTCTTATATTGCTCTGTTTTTTTTTGCTCCCCAGATGCATTTGGCTTTGTACTGCTTTGCTAATGGACAGTTGTCCACGGCATTGAAGCTGCTTTACAGAGCTCGATACCTCATGCTGCTGGTTTGCGGTGAAGACCACCCGGAGATGGCACTGTTAGATGTAAGTTCTACCTGTAGCAACAATGTTGATTGGTTTTGTCCAAGATTGGTACCTCATACATTGAGTACATCAAAAGTTAGAGAGTGCAGACCTACGCAAAGGAAAAATAAATCCTGACATGCATGGCTTTGTATTGCCATTAACTAGAACAATTTGCTCAGTCCTATCTGGCCCCACTTTAAGTGGAATGACATCAAATTATTAAATTTGCACCAATTTTCAGATGCTTCCCCATTAAATGGGCTCTTGCCATTACTCCAATAATTTCAATGATTAGCCATGTAGTTTACGTGTAACAAATAAGATCTCTAATTCTAAAAATGATCACAATGAAAATAAAATTGTCATTTGTACTTTGAACCACTTTTGCTGGGGTATGCAGGCCAAGAAGCTGATGTCAAATGTTCTTTCCCGAGGTGGTCAAGTATGTGCTACTATGACAATGTAATTTAACACAAATGACAGAGTTTGGTGGTCAAATCTCATTATATAGATTTGTAAATGTATTGTTGAAGTATTTTAAATTTCTCAGGTGACTGAGTCAGCTCAGTGGGGTATAACTAATAAAAAAAAAGTAGGTTCTGCCTCCAATGTCCAACTTTGAGCAGGTTATACAACTGTTATTGTTGTTTTCAGAGTAACATCGGCTTGGTACTGCACAGCGTGATGGAGTACGATTTATCTCTGAGATTCTTGGAGAACGCTCTGGCCATCAACTCAAAGTACCATGGATCACGGTCACTCAAAGTAGCGCTCAGGTGGGGACCGATAATATCACTTATTTACATTCATATGGTTTCATATATGGTGGTGAGACAGTCTTTGTTTTTCTGTCCAGCCATCATCTTACTGCTAGGGTTTACGAAAGCAAAGCGGAGTTCCGCTCAGCGCTACAGCATGAAAAGGAGGGCTACACTATTTACAAGAACCAGGTATCAGAGATCTCTGCTCTTACAGTTCCTTATTTGGATGGCTCCGTATTAAATACATGTTATGCGCAGATGGGCGAGGCTCACGAGAAAACCAAGGAAAGCTCAGAGTACCTGAAGTGCCTCACCCAACAGGCTGTGGCTCTGCAAAGAACAATGAATGAGATCTATAAAAATGGCTCCAGTGCCAGCATCATGCCCCTTAAGGTGACTTCAATGAACTGTCTGTTTTTGTCTAATTGATAAGAAACTCTAAGCAATGCTTTTTTCCCCTCCTCATCTTGTTGATTAGTTCACTGCTCCAAGCATGCCCAACATCCTGGAACAACTCAACATCATCAATGGCATCATTTTTATCCCTCTAAGGTATGTACACAACCAAGAAAAATATTATAAACTTAAGAGAAAAATACTAATCTGACAGCCTTTTAACTAATTTCTGAATTGCTTTTGGAAATTAGATGATTAATACTTTGTTTCTTTCAGCCAAAAAGATCTAGAGAACCTGAAAGCTGAGGTGCAGCGACGGCAGCAGCTGCAGGAGTCAGGAAAGAATGAGCTGCTGGAGAAGAGTGAGCAGCCCTCGCTGGAATTAGTGGACAAAATTCCTGTCGATTAATGTCCCAGTGTGCTCAACATAGTTATTTTTTGCGTTACAAAGGGTGAAGACTGTGCCGTAACAGTCTTGTCATTATGCCCGCCGACCCAGGAACTGAGCAAACTATATCAGCGTTGAAATAAAGAAAAAACACCGTAAGGGGGATATGCAGTATGTGTCAAGCGTAAAGAGGATATGCAGTATGTGTCAAGGGTCCACACACTGTATAATGTGTAGAACAGAGGAAAACTGAGCAAGCAGGCAATTCCTACAAGTTAGGATGAAATGAGGGGGGGGGGAGGAACAACCATCCAATCCATGTTAACTTGCAGTGTTAGAAAATTCTGCCATGAGATGTAAAATAATCTGTTTGCATTGGAGCAAGAGATCCCACTTGTGGACTCAAGACCAAGGGTGACGTTCGAGCCTTATCTGTTGTGTTACAAGCTCGGCTAGTTTCGTACCTGCAATGCTGTTAGATAATGACCACATGTTGCTCCCTAAAAGAGCCTTGAAGAGACTAGGGCAAGTGATCCTAGGCAACTCTCTCCTGTGCACTAAAGTCAGATTTGAAAATAATGAACAGTGGGCCTTGTATTTGTAAGAATGTACTGCTCTTCATTACTCACGCCCTCAATGGTACTTTAATTGAATCTAGTCATTTGTGCTACCTGCTGAGTCTTGCAAGCAAATGGTGAAAATTGGGCTGCTTTGCTGGATACATACATATATTTTTTCCCTTTCGGTGAAACATACACAGGAAACTTAAAGTGACATTTTAGACCTGTTAATTTAAGCCATGACGTTTTATAGCAAATGTATAGAATGGAGAAATATGTATAAATCTATATCAGATGTAACCACATTTTTGCATCCTGAAAACAATCCATAAACCGTCCTCTTCAAAGCAATTTTCTCCATGTCCTAACAACTGTGTTCAATCTATTTTTACACATTGAAAAGGCTGTGCAATTATGTTTGTATGTGTGACTTTTTTTGTGACTCTTTGTGTAATCCAACAGGACCGCTGACGAGAGGTGTGATATGAACATTGGCTTTTATTTTTCTATATGCATAGTTGACAAAATTAACATTCTCATTCTTGGACATGTGCTCAACATTGGTTGTAGTGACTGGTCCTAGTTTTACGTGTGTACCCTTCTTCCAAAATTGGATTGCCATGTTTTCACATGTATGCAGCCCAGAGAACAGTACATAGAAATATGACTACATATTTTCAGCACCAATGGAAATGGACAAAAAAAGGGCTATCTTGATTGAGATGTACCAAACAAAAACAATAAGACTGAGAGTTTGCGCTTGTATACATGTGATGTAACTTGATTAAAGCAATATAGAGATGGTGCTGAAAATATTTAAAAATCAAAGATAGAGTGACAAAAATAGGCTACATTTAAAGATACAAGATGAACTGCTCACAGTCAAAGGGAGTCGTTGCAATCATGAGTCAAAAGTGAGGAAGGCAATGAATATTTTCTTTATAAAAGTGATTTATGCATCTTAATTGTGGTTTTGTCTTATTCACTTGTATTCTCTCTCATTTGTTCTGTTTTGACCAATACCCCCGGATTACTACCAATAAATGTCCATAAGGGGGCACGCCAGCACGTTGCATAACAAGGAACTTCGACTTGATTACGTTTTTAATCAGTAGTTCGCTTCTGATAACGTGTGAAAAATGTTTTAACAATATATCCTACTTTTGCTTATTATAGCCAGTCTGCTTTTCTTAACTAATATTTCACTTAGTGTATACAGTATATTCTGTTGAAACACGGTAAAAATAACTCCTTAAACAAAACAGACGTCAGTGGGATTAAGAAAAGTGTGACTGACCTGCATCTGAAGAAAATTGTATGAAATTAAATGACTGGCACAAATTTAGATACGGGAATAACAATCCTTTGTAGGGTGCAAAACATGAACTGCTAACAGAAAAACGAACGTTGAACATTAACCATAATTAAAATAAAAACTATCGAGGAGCACCATTTTGCGTTTACATTTACAATGCGTGCAAATAGATTTTCAGTGTTTCAAATAAACGTTTAAAATAGTGCCAAAGGTTGTAGTGCCCCCCCTCCCCTGTCAAGGACGTGCGCGCTCCCGCCTCTCCGTGAACGCGAGCTCCGTGCGCGCCCCCGAGACAAGGCGAATGCGGTAGCCTACGAAAAAACAAGCGAGCGGCGCCGGAGACACTAGAGGGGCGCAGTTTACCTCCAGCTAACAAGATCTCAATTTGGAGCGCACATTTCACGCCCCGCTGGGTTGTGTTGCTGCCGGAGAGTGTTTTGGATATATTCGTGGACAGAGACAATAGGGTAAGTTGGGCTCGTTTACGAAGACGTCCGATGGTCGAAGGAGTGAGGCGTTAGGTGGGGAAAATGACGATGTGGCTGTAATTTTTGCACCTCCTTTTATGCCTCAAAATGGCGGCTAGGCCGCTTGGTCTGAAGCAGCAGGTAGCATATCAGCACTGCACTTTATTTCCATGTACACATGTGCAACATTGGGTTTATTCAAGTATTTGGCCTCAGTGACGAAGTTAAATTTAGCTAATTGAACTCAAGTGTACAATGGCACCCCCGTCTGCGTTCATATAACGAGTGCAGATTGTAGCTAACTTTCTGACTGCAATCATCAGCAGGCTAACGAAGGTAAGGTTCCGATTAACCTTATTGGTTGTTATAGTTCATATTTGGGATATCTTCTAGTGATGTGTGGTTGAAGAAACTCTATGAGTGCTAACGACATGACAACATGTCACTGGGTTGGGCCGGAAGGTTACTGTTGGCATTTGGCGTTGTCATTACGAGAATGGTTAGAATACGATTTGGTGCTGTTTGACACTACGTCATTGCCGCTAAATATAAAATTGACACAGTCGGCACCATTGGTTATTATTCAAATCGGTTCGTCTTCTGCCTGCTCATTAGCTTCACTGCTAAGTCGGATGTTAGCATCGAGGAAGGGCGTCCGTCCAGTAATGGTCGCCCTGAAGGTTGCGTCTGGTTGTGTGAATAATATTTCATGAAATGCAGATTTGCGAACTATATACAGTCGGTGTTTGGGTGTTTGTACACGACAGGGTTGTTTGCCGTCTCACCGGTGGGCGTCGGGCTCAGCTGGAGCTCCTTCGTCATGTGTGGGAGGAAATCAGGGTGGAGCGCATGCAAGTCGATGATGGTCTTCTCGGAATTGCGTATTCCTTCGCCTTGCCCAACTCGGTTTCCCCTTACGTGTTTTTCTAGTCATGATTCCGAGATTGAATCGTTGTTTTTCTTCCCTTTTTCAAATTTTACGAGACCAAAAGATAACATGATTGGATTCTGATGTGTGTTTTAGTATGGTATGGTAATTTCATGAGAATAACCGATATCTATTGGGCTTTGGTTTTCTGTGAAAGGTGGGACCCTCGTTTATGACACTAGATTCTTATGCAGTTTACAAACATACCAAGTCTAATTTCCCTACTGAAATGAATTGAAATGCAATCAATCTGCACCAACTCCCAAATGGTAGAGATATTACACTGTATTGTGAAATACAAATAATACAAAGTAAATGTAACGGTTGATTGCCTCACCCTGTATCCCATTTTGGCTAATTCTGTCTTTAGAGCATGCAATGAAAATTGTGATGATTTGTGACTGTGTACATGCCAAAATAAACAAATAAAATCAACAGACAAAACTGGTTTTCTAAAATGTAATGTAGCTGAAAGTTATACGCACATTGTTGTATTCGTGTGTTGGTGTGTGCCCCTAAGTGGCACGGCCTAGTGAGTGAAGTCAGAAATTAGAGCCAATTGGGTTGGCGCTTAACCACGTGGAGTTCACGTGCAGATTCAGCTTCATGCACCTAGCGAATGTTTTTGTTTTGTATCTGTGTGTCTGACTGTTGGTCACATCAATAAATGGGTAAAAGAGTGCATCGTCGACTCTGACTATTTTGTCACTTGGTTCGAGCGGTGGGCGATTCTGGTTGCAACTGAGTTGTTTCGCTCTGCTTTGCTTTTATAAGTTCAAGACATGTTAGCTATATAATTAATTTGTTAGCCATACTTGCATTTATGTATGCAGTCTTTGTGATATTACAGTCACTGGTTAGATGTTATATCTTGTATTGAACTGTTGATGTGTTTGGATCTTTTGGATCTTGGCATGTCAGTTTGTGTTAGCAGCCCCAGTTGATGCCACTGTTACTTTGTCTAATGCTGTCTGACTTATTGTCACTGTTAGGAAATGAAGGCAGTCTAGATTCCAGATGTTAGGGATGCTTGGTATTGAAAAAGGCTTTAACTGTAGTTCTCTACCAGGTCATGCAAAGATGTCTGCAAGATTAACAGTGAAAATAAAATATGAGTAGTGTCGGTACAGTTGTGCATGTTTTTCCATTCGATGATTTTCATCTTGCAAAAATAGTCATGTGACAAGTTTCCTATTATCCTTTCTTCATGTGCGTTCGTTTGGTTGACGTAACCCTTTGCATTAAGATGGCCCACTCTCTTGAACTGTCCAAGACGAAGTTGTAAGCTCGGTGACGTCAAGTAACAAATATGTGCTCTGTAATGCATCGGGTGTGGCTCAGTCCAGTTGTGACTGAATAGCCGACTGCTGCTTCTTAAAGTGGAACAATGTTATTAATGTTATTAATCTAGAATAGCTTCTCCAAGAAACGCTAACCTTTTGGGTTTAATCAGGAAATGAAATGACACCCCCAGAGCACTTTACACCGTTTTACGACGGTTCCTGCTGCTGCGACACAAAGACAACCGAATCAATAGCGGGAAGAACAAGCAGATTTATGGATGCACATCGATTGCAGATTATTCCCCCTCCACCATCATTTCATTCCCAATTTTTGAGCTCAGCCAATTAAACTGATTGGTTGGTATTTTTTTTCAAGACTGCAAATACAAATGAAAGTGGATTATTGCGCGAACAAAAGAAACCCACAAATTACAAAAACTATGAAAATAATTTTACATTTCTTTTAAATGGCTAGTAGTTTCGCTACTGAAAACATAGAACTACAGGATAATTCAGCATTTTATTAGCATAGAAAGTAAACTTGTAAAACCAAGTGGAAAATGATTTTTTTTGGTCATTCATCTCAAACATTTTTATTTCAACTGTACAATAAATGTCAACAAATGTAGAATAGAAAATAAGACTAACTATTTAAACTACTAAAATTCTACCCCTCAGGAATAATGAATAAGATTTTGACTACAAATGGAATTTTGAAGTTATGATTCTATGAATGATGTGCATGATGAAAAGATTGATACTTCAGTCCAGTGGCTGAACAGCTAGCTAGTAGTGGCTAAACTACTAATGTTTATATAGGCAGGTCAGAAAAATTGCAATCACTTCCTAAAACTGTTCAGTGCTAGTGTTGAGCTATTTTTGTCTTTATGAACCACAGCGGATTTGTTGGGAAACATCCAGAGACCCCGGCACGCTGTAATCAACACTCTATGAGAGATAAGCTGTCATTTGGACCTGTGTCAGATGCTGACATCACAGCTCAATAGTTAACTGGCAGCTACGTCAGTCGCTTTCTGTGGAGCAGGTCCTCTGCAGTGTGCAAGTGTCAGTTATGCATGTTGGGAAGCAAACACATTTCTATGTTTGTTGCTTTAACAATTTAATAGAGAAGGCTGCCAAGCAGTGAAATTATGTCTGCTGCCTTTGTGGTTTTATAGTGTCAAATACATGGAGACTGGTGCTCTGTAATAAACATCCCAAATTTGAATCCATTCTATAGTATTTTTCTCTCTTGCGAACGTTTTGTTGAAATGTGTATTCACAATTAATACATTTAACGTAAGGCAACTATGTGATGCAGCACAAGATGCCTCATTCTGGAAAACAGTCTGATAAAGCATGTGTATGCAAATGAGGGAGTAAGTAATTGCGTAAGGATCTCAAAAAGAAGTAAATTAGCTCTGTTTAGACTTTTGTCTTTTGGTCAGTCGGGGAGATTTAGTCATCGTGGTCCCAGTAGACTAAGAGGCTTAGTGCGGCTCATAGTTGGCCTGCCGTTGGCTGTTTAGTTTGGTATTTTATAAGTCTGGTAGTGCATATATAAATATATATACCCCATTGCATTTAATGTACCTTAGAAAGATCCCTCAACTGACAATATGTTGACCTTGTAACCAGTCAAAGCTGTGCTGTCGCCTCCCTGTGATTTCCCCATTCATCACTCCGCTTGGCAGTTCTTAAGGAGGTGTGATAATGACACAATGACGTTTGGGAATTCGACGAGTGCGCAGCCGTTATTCGGCCCTCTTTGGCCATGACGTTGAGTTTTTTTTCTGTTCTGTCTGCAATCTGTGATGGAAAGTTTGTCGCTCTTTAAATCTGGGTCAACTCTTGGATGTTTGCGCAGGAATTTGTAACCTGGAATTGTATTGATGTTGTGGATGCTTTTGCGAGCATCTAAAAATCCACAGAAAGAGTGATTGAGTTTTGTCGGATGGATGGCTTCATGCCATTTTTCTAATTGATGGGATGTAGTAATATTTTCTGAGTGCTGCTTTGACCTGGTAGAATAAGCAGTTTCCATACATTTTTTTCTGCATTTAAACTGTTACGGGCATTGATGCAGCACTTCTTTGACCTACTATAAATATTTACAGCTCCACCCACTCTCCATGTTATCTGTCATGCATACCTAACGCGCACCTCCATTTCTCCCTTTCAGATGCAGTGTAGACTCGGCTGTTGACTGGTCTGCAGGCTCTCCGCTTCTCTTGTCCCCAGGGGGCCCGATTCCTGCGGTCCCCGCTCTGTCCCCGGGCTGTGTCGGGTCTACACTAACTGACGCTATAGGAGTACACTGCTCATCCTCGCTCGCGTTGCTCGGATCCGCATAGCTCATCTCCCGACTGAGGAGAGCGCTGCAGCTACACCATCTACTAGCAAGCGGTCTCTCCTTGCCCCGCCCACACCATCCTGTCACCATGGTGCTTTCCCAACGGCAACGAGATGAACTGTAAGTGGCCAATACACCTCTGTTTTATGACTCCAATAGTGCAGAGTCTAAATATTGTCCCTTTCCACTTACTGAAGTTCAGGTTGTAATGGTGTCAACCTTGGTTAGCGTTTTGTTTGGATTTGCATGATCAGGATGAGGGCTGAAACTGGTATGCACAAGTAGAGCAGCATGATTATCAGCCCAGAATGCAACTTGAAAAAAAAAAAAAGGTTGTAATAAAGTTTCTTTAAATTGACCAAAGGCTACCATTGCCAAAGCAGAAAGTATGTAAATGACAATGTTGCCATTATTCTTTCCAATTAAGTCCTTTTTGGTGAGGGGTACTCGTATTTCACTTTATACGCCGGTATGCTGCTTAAATCACTCAGTGGTTCTGGTGCCTCCGTGCAGTAGTTGCGCGATTGTTCCTTATTTAAGCAAATTTGGCGCAGTTTAGTGCACGGCTGCTTCCGGGGCTGTGTGGTATTGAGGTTCAATGATATTGATGTTTTGCAGTCTGACACTATGAACAAAAAGACAATACAGTTTATATCAGTATAAATTTGTGTTACAATTGAGATACTGAATTGGGTTTTGCTAAAAAGCAGTGGGAGGGAACTGAGTGTCTTCCATTTTGCTGTAGTGCACTGCTTCACTTCCTGTACAAGCCTAGCCTCGGGCTCCCTGCAAAGACATTACTAACCAATCAGAAGAGAAGGAGGTAAACATTTGAGCAGTACTTTTATTGTAATCAATTTACATTTGATGCGCTTAGGAAACTGTCTTTGCCTGTTGCCTTTTCCTGAAAATGCAGTTCTGAGCAAAAACCAGGAAAAACATTTCTCTGCTCCTTTGGCTCAGCTCTCGCCTGGCAAGCCACACCCACTAAGAAAGTGGGTCTTGAGAGCGCATTATTCACCACGGCTGGGACTCGGTTCAAAACGAACGGTCCAATCAAATTTGTCTACTTGCTGAGACGTATCCTTCATGTATAGTCCATCTTTATCATAATGGTGCCTGGGAGACATGATAATGTGATGGGTCATTTGGTTGGAGGTGGGTTGAGTCGTGAACATTTTTATTAATAATATTGATAATTGTTATCATTCAGCTGATGTTTGAGTATCACATTGCAATATATCCTAATTATTTTATACAACTCTTTTTGTCCCCTTGGAAAAACAGACACTTTTAAAAATGCAATCTTTTTCATCTGATTCCGCTCTGATAAAAGTTACGTGATCGGCTCTGCTTTCAGATCACGTTAGTTAGTGCATCATGACGATCATAACATTCTGTCTTTTCTCTGCTCTTTAAGATGATTTAAAAGCATTAATTTGGGTATCTGTCTTCCAGTACGATTGCCGAATGCATCCACTTAACTTGTGTAATACATAACAAGGCAGCTAACATTCCCAACAATGTTTCTATGTTTTTAGATTAGTGCTGTGGGCGGGGCCTGTTGGTATGGGGAGCTCGTCTGGAATGCTAAGCTTTCATTAGCTCTGTACTAGTTAGAGGAAGATTCCAAGACCCCCCCCCCAGCCAAAACCCCTCTTTTCCCAGTCTGTGGGCCAATAGCCCACAGGAAACGGGTGTCTTCAAGCATCAGATGCATTCCTATTCTGGTGATGAATTGCTGTTTGTCTCAGTGACTTAGACAAACCTCCAACCCATAGATTTTGTTCTTAAACAAAGTGATGTCAGAACCACAGTAGCAAATTTGCTGGCTAAAACAAGACACTTGCGTAACTCTGGTTTGTTAAAAATGGTCACTTAGGATTGGCAACTGTGTCCGGTCTATTAAACCATCTGATCATCTTGCAGGACAAGAATAGCTTACTTGCCATCAAATTTTAGGGTTTTCCATTTGATTATTTTATATTCTGACAGTTTTTTTCATTTTTATAACACATTTACTGTAATAATGACTTTTTTCTTTAAATTATCAACAGTGACAGACTCCAGCACGATCCGACTTGCGTACAAATTCAGGTTACTTTGTCGCCATAGGAACTGAGCTCAGTTATAAACAGAGCACCTCTGTAATTGTAATGTGTTGAGTTTTGGGTACTTTAGGTTCATTGGCTGAGGATAAATATTTATATTTTAAATATTATTTTTCTAATAAGTTGCTATTTTGGCATCAACAGTCAGCTGTGTGATTCTGTACTCTCTTGACAACAATCTTTTTTTTTTTTTAATGCATAACCAATGAAAAGCACATTTGTGTGTCTTTACAGGGTCAGGGGACTCACTGCCCCAAGCATGTTTTAAAAATAGCTGAAGAACACAAACATGCTACTCCCCTTAAAGACCTGGCGGGCACCCGTGTGCTTTATTTTTTTTTTTAAATTTCTCCTCACTGAACAAAGAATATGCCCATGGCCATCTTCCACACTGCGTACATTTGTGTATGTCATCCTCTGGCTGTGATCGCTTGATTGAATACGCAAGTAATAGTCGACCATTAACCTGTGCTAAAGCGTTAAGGAATCCATACTTGTAAATATTTGTATGAAAAACACTCGGAGGCAATTGAAATAAAACAGTAAATACTGGGAACTGAGCAATCCTTGTGCAAAGAATTCTTACCCTGCATGCATTTTCTAATGCAGTATATGTGAGGACCATTGCAAACCAAGGACCTGAATGTATTTTTTTTTCAGTGAAATGCGCTTTTAACTGTCATCAAATGACCTGTTTATATGCCAACCATATTTGTAACGGACAAAAGTAAGGAGCTTGTAATTGCTTGTTATCCAGGCTCCTAGCCACACTTGCATGAATACAGTGAAGATGGGGATTGGAACTAGTTGAGCACAAAACACTCCCAGATCTCACACTCTACACTACCTCTTGACTGCATTCCATCAGTGCAGCAGTTTGCTGTCAAAAACACTGGCGGAGGAGACAAAAGGACATTGTACCAGTAATAGAATTGACTTTGTAAATATTGAAACTTATTTACAAATATATTGACAGAGAGCAACGGCCTTGTCTTTAATGAGATGTGAGCTGGCAGGTAATGTGACAACCAGTATAGCCTGTGAAAGTGATACTGATATTGTCAGAGACCAGCATGACGTCATGTTAACTGATATTTATTTAATTTTTTGAATGCCCTCTTCATTGATTTTTGTAGTAGAAAATTAGGAGGAAATGAAGTCATCTGCAGGCTGGAAGGATGGCTGAGTCATCTCTCCTGGATGACATCATCTTGCTATCTGCTAATTACCATAGAAACCAGCCAGTTTGCTCTCATTCTTTTTTTACATTGCTTAAATAGTTATTTACTTGGGGTTTTGAGCATGTCTGTGTGGTTAGAAAAAAAAAAAAGATCTGCGTGTCCACTATTCAAAACCACCATCACCTCACTATAGATGGAAAATGTGCTAAACCCGTTGTTTTTATGGACAGACTTGAGCAACTTTCAATTTTGCATGATTTGAAATTCAAGTACTTACAATTAAGTCATTGTAGTTTTTCAAGTCTTCTTGCAGCATTCCATTGATCCTTTCAGTTGACGTTGAGACAGACAGCAACAGTTTGGACACACCCTCTCGTGTCACACCCCACCACATCAAATAACTCTGCGTTTTAGCTTCCCTCACCTCGCACTGCTGTTTCTCAGATGTATACGCTCACAAGCCGGCCCTCTTTTAGTGTTTGAAGTGGGCAGCCTGTCAGGAGTGTAGATAACCTAGTGCTAACCTTGAACTCTAATGAGAGCCCTCCTCTTGTTGTCATGGGCATTCAGGTGGGCAGAAGGTGAGGTGCATGCAGCACAGACTGCGCTGACAGATTGCAATTCCCTCCCCCTTCATACTGGCACCATCAAGTATTTTCTCCCATACAGCTTGTCTGGCTTTTCTTGGCTTTAGATGTACGGCTTGTGGTGTATAAATATAATAATTACAGAATGAATGTGTGGAGGAGGTGCAGATTAGATTTTTTTGCCATGATCATTTTCACTGGTACTATAGAAATATTTGGACAGTGAAAGCTAAAAATATATTTTCCTAATCAAATTGTGTATAGATTTCATTGAAGATTTTTTTTTTTTATTCATAATAACCCATAATAATGACCAGGCATTAGTGACTCATATGGGCTTGAAAATATCTTGCTGAGGGTAGTTCACTTCTGAGTGCAAGTGGTATTATGGAGTGAGTCACTCACTCTACTCAATTTCATTATGCAGAATCGAGACGAACTTGGTCACAAGCTACATTCTTTTTAAACATGCCCTGAAACAACTCGATCAAAAATAAAAAAAAATAAAAAATAAAAAAATAGCTCAAGGTCGACTCAACTATTGGCTCCCACTTCAGTAGTCGCAGTGCCTTGTCCTCTTGAATAAATCATGATCACATCTCAAATGCCGTCTCAGAAAGTAGCTAATCAGTAGAGAGCCCACATGGTATCTGTAAAGCTGAGTTTAATACTGAAGTTTATACACTCCTTGCTAGGTTAAATATCACTTCCCAGCTTGACCCTGACCAGAATTTAGTTGACACATTTCAACTCTTTTAACTCCTTCTTTCAGCTTTCTTATTAAACGTCTTGTTTTGTGATGAACTGGATGGAATCGTCATAACCAAAAGCCTGATTACCTCAAATATGTTTTCTGGCTTTATTCTGTGTGTTTTGGATAGTGGTGTGACGAACACTGGGATCTCAATTACCCCCCCCCCCCCCCCCCCCCCCCCAATTCACCCTCCATATTGCAGTGATTCATTCTGTGGTGTGTTATTTGCCCACAGCCACAGAACAGGAGGTCATTATAGACAGCAGACAGATGTGATATCCATTGTGCTGGCTAGGTTGTCAGTCATACATATGGTGTCCGAATTGTACGACACATAAGGCTGATTTGTATACATTAAATGTTATTCTAATACATAGTTGAGACAATACATTTAGGTGTATACATATACATACCTATTTTGAAATACTTTTAGGTGTATACATTATACATACCAATTTTGCTACACTCATTAGACTTAAGGCCTTATCTTGGTTATGGTGATCATTGGTTTAATTATGGATCCTCTTTGTATGTTCCAGAAATCGAGCCATAGCTGACTATCTGCGTTCCAATGGATATGAAGGAGCATATTCCACGTTCAAGAAGGAGGCAGAATTAGACATGGTAAGTAGAATTTACACTGATCAGGATCGCATCAGCTGATTGTTTTATGGCCAGTTTGTGATCAGCTGTAATGTCTTTAGCTCGCCGATCATTGATCCAATTTAAAAATGCCCTTTTGACAACCTTTTCGGTGGTTATTTTGCTTTTTCTTTAAAAAGTTTAGTTTTTACTGGGAGGGGGGTTTATATATATATAATTTTTTTCCCCCGCAAAAATTAATTAAGATCCACCCCAAGCATGGGCTGCCAGTCGCCCATCCCTGGTCTAAATACTTAAAGACATTGGTTTAATGTAATCTGCAAAAAAAAGGTCATCTTATCACATCGTTTTCACCCTTCCCCCCCTAACTTCTTATAGCATCTTCTCGTTTCACCTTACCTTCACATTTCACCTCACCTCTTTCTTTTGTGCCTTTATTCATTCCTCTGGCAGACGTTTTCTGAGTGGGAGAAGGTTTAATAATGGATGAGGATGAGGCACGGGGGGGGGGGTAACCACGTACTCTTGGGGTTTTATAGCTATAGCCAAAACAAACCTTTGGAAGCCAATATGATATCGGGACAAATCTTCCTTGAATATATTGCATTTATCAGTTGAAATTTACCTGCCTGTTAAATATAGCTAGTTGTGTTTCACTGAATAGAATGTTTTTGCCATGGCTCTTGTGACTGTCTCTGTGGTTTAGCAGGTTTTAATTGCAAAAATAATTTAAATGTGACCAGAACCAATTACTCTGTAGTTACATGAGAGAAAATATAGATATACACATACACTTAGATATTTGGCTCCATAATACCCACTGGTAATAAATTGGCAGCCTGCAGTGTAGTCTGGCACATTTTGTCACTCTCGTGTAGGTTGTTAGCATCCAGGCAGATGGCCGGTTAGATGATAGCAGGCTTGTTTAAAAAAAAAAAAAAAAAAATCAAAAAAACACTAATGCATAAATGTCGTTTCCTTCAAAAGTCTTGTATATTCCTCTAACATGGCACGGTGCCTTGAGGCTCCTGGTAACTGTGAAAGCCTCATTGGCGGCCCCGCAACGGTGTGAGGGTGGCGATTGTTGAAATTCACAACTAGCTCCTCAGCCTTGCCATTACACAAAAGCAGAAATTCTAAAGTAGCGGAGGGATGCAACCACCACCGATATTCAATGCTGATGTTTGCAGTGACGAGAGAGACATAATAAAGGAGACTCAAACGAGGGAAATAGCGAGGAACGCTAATGCAAAAGAAGGCAAACAACTAAATTCTAAGATTTTAAATGTTTATTTTCATTATATTCAAGAATTCAAATCAATAAAATGCATACCATTAAGTTGCCGACCAAAATGATTAATTTATTAATAGCAGATTTTGAAGAAATTATCATTTTGCAGTTAAAGACTGTACATGCATTCTTTTGTTTTTCTAAGCAACTCTGAAAGGAGTTGCCAACATATCCTGCACACCTTCCTCAGTTTAGCAGTTGGGTAGCTATTGTGGGAAGGGTCAAGACGTGTGTGCGTGTGCGTGTGTGTGTGTATTTGTAGTGTGGATGTTGTACAGTAGCATGCTTGCGTCGGAACCAAGCGTAAGTAATTGTTTTCTTTCATACAAGACATCTTCTCGGCTTGCCACCCTAGCTGGTCCATTCTCACTGGCCTTTTTTGATTCTGCTGATTCTTCAACTTGTTGCCTTTTTGCATCCAACCCCCACCCTTGCTCTTCGCAGAATGAAGAATTGGACAAGAAGTATGCTGGCCTTTTGGAAAAAAAATGGACTTCAGTCATCAGATTACAAAAGAAGGTTTGTTTTTTTTTGCCACTTTCGCAGGAGGCTTGTGGGGAATGCAGTCTTGTGAATTGTTTGTGACATCACCCATGGAGCCACTTTACTTTTACTGTGTATTTATAATAATCTCTTTAGAATACTAACTTACTGACATTGCTAAAGGTTTTTAAGAATATTGAAACTCCCCTACCTTTAGTTTGGTTCAATAAACCTCCATCTGCTAACATACTTACTTGGTCTGGGCAGGTTATGGAACTTGAATCTAAACTGAACGAAGCAAAGGAGGAAATCACCCTGGGTGGACCAGTTAGTCAAAAGCGAGACCCTAAAGAGTGGGTTCCACGTCCTCCAGAAAAGTATGCGCTGAGTGGCCACCGCAGTCCTGTTACCAGAGTCATCTTCCACCCAGTCTTCAGTGTGATGGTGTCTGCTTCAGAGGATGCAACAATAAAGGTTTGTGTGGCTGAAAGGCACATTTTCCCCCCCTGTATTGTGTATTTTCAATTAGTCACAATATTAAAACCTAAAAATAGGCTCACTCAAATATATTTTATTATTAAGATATGGTTGATTGTTTTTAAGTATTGATGGTAAATGTTTGCTTGAAACTACCATTTAGATAGTTTGCGAATGTTGTTTCTTTCCAACCCAGCGGCGCCTGGAAAATGGACTTTAAACCGATGATGATGTTTCTTTCAATTCCTCTTCCATGATGTTGTAGTCCTCAAATCAGTTTGCTTCTCGAAGGCGTTGTTATGGGCGCACCTGAGATTGCACCAGCATTATCTTTGTGTGCCCAGAATCAAAGTACAAACTCTCAATTCCAATAGTCTATTAAGCTGTTTGTTCTTTATAAATTATTCATCAAGCACATGTTCATCTTTCCCTTTCCACTAGCCACCACGGTTTGCTCCCAGTGCAACCACTCCCCTTGGCACAATGCCACATTTCTATTCCTCATAAGCAGCATCTGTGCCACCAAGCCCAACCACCATCGGCGGAGCAAGGCTCTGAGCCCAAATCTTACATTTTGCTCCACCCTCCTGCTGTTGCTCTTTAGCTGCTTTCTTCTTTCTCTCTGTCTTTCTCCTGGCCTGCACTTATTTGGTGCCCTACTTTTTCTACCTCTCACCAGCCCTGTTGAATTTTTAATTGAATAGACCTTGCATGCTTCAGATTGTTTTGACAAGTCAAACAAGCCAAAATAGCTTTTTAGTCTGAAAAGTAAAACTGAATAGACATTATGTGCAACTGCTTTTTGTAATGTTTTTGTCCAAAGTTAATTAAAGGAGGAGGCTACTATGCAAGGTGCCACCCAACTCATCATGAGTATAAAATAAAATAGATAAATAAAAAAAGAGTCAGTGATAATGCTAAATGTGTCCGTATAGCATAGAGTTACAGGTTGCTGTAAAGGCTTATTTGCTCAAGATGCTGATGAAATGCGTAATGTGCTGATCAAGCGAATCTCCGAACACATTAACTCGGCTGATCTCTCCCCCTGTGCATTTTGTACCTCACAACCATCTGGCACATTTAGCCCCTCTAGAAAGGGACGGTGGGGTCTCCCATTACCGTCTGGACAAAATCCCCCAACCAAAGCAGTGAGGCGAGGAGTGTTTGTTTCTCTGTGACCGTCTGCTTGAAAACCAAACATGAGCAGCTTTCTTGGGTTTAAATCTGCTTCCTCCCATAATTACTGATTCTGTCTGTGCTCCATATTTGTGCAGTCATTAAAACCTTCAGGAGTACTTACAAAAGGTCTTGACCATGGAAAGAGACTATTAGAAATCCACAGTCTTAGTCTAACTTGTTGGAGCATTTTATGAGATCTGTCAAGGCTGTTCTCTTTTGTCATCTGTTGTGTTTAGCGTTGCGAAAGTGTGGAATATTCATGGAACGTTTCTGAGGACTGCACATGAAGAGACATAATGAACAGAAGCTTGTATTCTGTGATCCAATTTGCTTGTGTGCTCTTTAGGTGTGGGACTATGAGACCGGAGACTTTGAACGCACACTTAAGGGCCACACAGATTCCGTGCAGGACATCTCTTTTGATCAGACTGGAAAACTACTTGCATCTTGCTCTGCCGACATGACTATCAAGCTGTGGGATTTCCAAGGTTTTGAGTGCATCAGGACTATGCATGGTAGGTTTTCTAACGGCAACATTTTATGTAATAAATAAATAAATAAATAAATAAATAAATAAATAAATAAATAAATAAATAAATAAATAAATAAATAAATAAATAACACTTAGAATGAATGAAAAAGAGAAAAGGAACATTTGGAACATAGTTTAGATTTCCTGACAGCAACAAATTCGAGCTGACCCTAAAAATGTAATGAAATTACATTGAGCAGTTTCTATGGTACATTATGCATACAGTATACTAAACTGGAGGAGATCCTCATTATGTAACGTGTCTGTTAAAATATTGTTTTATTTAGACTGGTCTTAATTGGCTATACTTTGTCAGGGAGGTGGATGAGAGCTACTTAAAATCTTCCTCAAGCTCACTGTACAAAATCAGTCTGCAGAGAGAACTTTTGATTAAATTGAGGCTTCACATTTTCCCCTCTATTACTCCTTAGGCCACCTTTTTATTCACTTTCAGTTCACCCTTCTTAAAACCCTCATGCTTTTTCATTAACTTAACAAAATGTGACGCCAAGCTGTTCATGTAGATAAGTGTTGAATGAGTCAATTGTTTAATGATCCTCCTACGCTATGTCCTGCATCACACGATACTAGTGTGACGTATGCCTGATACACACATTTATGGCTATTATTTATGTCTGTTGAGCGGGTCAAATCAGGTCTAACAACTTGGTAATCAACCCAATTTTGTATCCACTGTGAAACTGTGTGAAAGCCCAGCTCACTGCTTGAATATTATAGTCAGCACATTGTGCCCAAAAAAGCAAATCATTTTGTCCTTTTGGTGGTTTTACACTTGCATCACCAAAATCTGACCCTGATTTTCCTCCCCCTTGTAATCTCTAAAGTTTCCAACTCTGTTCTTTTAGGACATGACCACAATGTGTCATCAGTAGCCATTATGCCCAATGGAGATCACATAATTTCTGCCTCAAGGGACAAAACTATGAAGATGTGGGAGGTGGCAACTGGGTAAGATCTTTTGATTCAGAATTATTTTTAAAAGTCTTGAAGTATTTATTTGCCTAGGTGTCATATTTATTGGGTGGTAATTCATCTCTAAATTTGTTTCCACACAAGTTACTGTGTGAAGACCTTCACTGGCCACAGGGAGTGGGTGCGCATGGTGCGACCCAACCAGGATGGCACTTTGGTTGCCAGCTGCTCCAATGATCAGACGGTGCGCGTTTGGGTTGTAGCCAACAAAGAGTGCAAAGCTGAACTGCGGGAGCATGAGCATGTGGTGGAGTGCATTTCGTGGGCGCCAGAGAGCGCTTATCCCACCATACTTGATGCCACTGGTTCTGAGGTGAGGGACGACTTGGATTTTAACCAGCAGTCCGGATTAGCGTATGGAAAAAGACTAACCAACTGTGGAGTTGATATTTGCACAACATTTCGCTTGACAGCCTTATCCTTGTTTCTTGATTTAAAAGCAAGTTCACCTGGTAAGATGACGTCAAGTATTTGCTAATTTTAAGTCATTGTAGTCTTTGCTCAGACAAGCCTGTACGTTTTGAATCTCGTCCAACTGGAGGGTCCTCAATTTGTCTCCCCTTGGAATTGACATTTTCTACGGTTATTGAATGGTCATTAAATTGTTTACTTTAAAATAACAAAGAAAAACAAAAATACTTGTTGAAAAATAACTCATAATCTTTTACTTAGTCAACATATTAGTCAACATATAAGTTTTCCTTTCGTGCGTCTATTTGACCAAAACCTGTCCTGCAGTAATTTTGCTACATTGATTTATTTAATTTTTATTATTTTTTATAATGTTTTGTCCAACCAGAGCAAGAAGAGTGGTAAATCAGGCCCTTTCCTGCTGTCTGGCTCCAGAGACAAAACTGTCAAGATGTGGGATGTTAGCATAGGCATGTGCCTTATGACACTGGTAAGGTCTATTTCAAGTGTGTGAATGTCTTTTCTTTTCAGTGCGGAAATCAATTTGCTTCATTTATAAATTCTGTACCACAGGTCGGCCATGACAACTGGGTGCGTGGCCTCCTTTTCCACCCGGGAGGCAAGTTTATTGTGACCTGTGCAGATGACAAGACTTTAAGGATCTGGGACTACAAGAACAAGCGCTGCATGAAAACCCTGAGTGCCCATGATCACTTTGTTACCTCTTTGGGTAAGCAGACCTCCTGTCCTCTTATCCCCTGCTATTATCTCTTCAGCTGCTGTCCCTGCCACTAGCTTATATACCCTCCTGCTTCCACGGCGATTCCTTGTAAACAAGACCATTATCTCCTTTGCTGGTCTTGAGTGTCCTGAGGGGTGCCACCAGTGAGCCATTCACCTCCCTTTTTCACTTCTGCTTATTGATATAGCTCAGTAATTCCCTTGAGGACTATCTCAGCCAATTATTTGGGCAAGCTGGTTGCCATTTTTCTTTTAAAACTCTTCTACAAACAGCAAGCGCTGTGAGCTGTTGAACATTTTGCAAAAGCTTCTTTGTTATTGTCATTTGTGCTTGCAACAAAACTTGTTTTTGATTTCTATAATCAATAGTGGTACAGTATCTTAGTGCGTTCCACTCTAAATGGAGCTGTGTCCCAAATAAGGGTCGGTACTCAAGTACACTTTCTCACCTCGATAGTACTTAGCCAAACAAATGGACTGGGTGTATGTACAAGTATGATGACTGTGCAAACTTGTATAGGCAGCAATTACTTTCACCTTCAACTGCACAGCCGAACCAAAAGGAAAGGACACGTGAACAGAAACGGCGCATGTGAGACAGATACACATATTGTATAATTACACAGAAGTAATAATTCTCAGCGGGCTGAACAGTTGCCCTAAACATGTCTGGCTCCACCCTTAGGCAAGTGTTTGTACCAGTAAAGGACTCCCTTTCAAGTGAACGTCTGGTGCTTGACAACTGTTTAAGGAACGAACAAAAACCGTTTCTCATGTGTTGCACTGTGCGTTATTAATTGACCATAACTTTAGCATTAATTACATATGATTGTTTCACGTTAATGACATGTAATGAATGCACTTAGGTTTTGTTCTGATCTTTGTTCATTTCAGATTTCCACAAGACTGCTCCTTACGTGGTCACTGGGAGTGTAGATCAGACGGTAAAAGTGTGGGAGTGCCGCTGAATAGGACCTCCAAAGATTGGACCAGCACCCCGACTACCCAGATGGTCTTCTGGATCCTGCCCCCCCCAAACCCCCCCTCCCTCACCCTGTCATTCTCCCCACCCCCAACCCCCCTCTCACCTAAGCTAAACTTCACCCGCACATCTTCATCTCCTTCGGCTGCACCTGCCACCATGGTTACTTACTCATTGCGCTCTCTGGTCTAATAATCTCTGCCCCTCTATGTAAATTATTCCTGGATGTAGATCAAGCTATTAAATGTTACACAAAAAAAGTATTCTTGCATGGTAATCAAAACTTGTATACTGTAAATTTGCATAACGTCTAGAAGTACCATAGGTTTAACACAGGGCTGGCCGTCTGTCACGCAGCCTTACTGACCAACCGAAGGCAGATGTTTTTGATGTAGGGCACTAAAAAATAATTTAAGAAATGACAGTGTCTTTATGTGTAAGATTACTTTTGGCTATTTTTTTTTTTTTTTTTAAGAACTTTTGTCTCCCTCTTTCTCGCTCTCCTTTCCTGTCCTAGTCTGATGGCACCTAGCTTGGTAAAACCTTTGAGCGATCAGGCAGAAAAAGCGTAGATGGTGATACTGTCTGTCGGCCTTTGTTATTAAATAATCTGTAGCTTTATACCATCACTTCTCAAATGTGCATACCATTTCTCTTCATGTGGAGCTTGCTCATATTTTAATGGTTGTATATACCAATCTTGCAAACTGTTGTCCTTGGACCTCGGGGTGGGGAGCTTTGACTCTTGTCATATGAACAAATATTAGGCTTTAGTTGAAACATCCCATTAAGTACAGCACTGAGCTATTCGTTAAAGTTTAGTGGAGGCTGTCGGTGTGCGTGCCTGAGTGGAGATCAGGGATTACGCCAATTTCTAATCTTCAGCACTTGATAATAATGATATTGCCTCCTTTGCGTTTTCTCTGACCTTCCCTTTGCCCCTCAACTCCCAGCCATTTTGCCCTACCACCGTAGGGTATTTGTGTAATATAGGAAGGATGTATAGACTAACGATACTTAGTTGTCGCTTGGCGCGTCTAAAGACTACAAACATGAACCTTCTCTTGCAAAAAGAGGAAAGGAAAAAACATGACAAGTCGATGTGCTCTCCCAAGTTTGATATTTGGGATATGCAATGATATCTTAATTTCTGAGGGGTGAAAAGCATGTTCTGCTCAATAAAAATAAGTTGAATCGGTTTTCTGTGAAAATATGAACTGTAAATTTAGCTAGTTAAGCCATTTGGCAGTTTTGTAATGTTGTGGTGAAAGATGAGCTGAATAGAAGTGGGGGTAGTTTTGGACTGTGGAGAAAGTGTTAGCAGCGAACATGCTAAGTCACGTTCAAGCTTCATATGTTCTCTGTAATATGAGCATCTTTATTGAGCAGCCCCACAAACCACTTGACGTGTTTCTGAGTGGCATTCTTCTCAAGGTTAATTTTAACTGGGAAGAATGTCTGATAGATTGGGATTAAAAAAAAAATCCACCAATCATTCCTTTCCCACTTGTAGGACATGAAATGAAACATCAACCGAACAGTGTTGGTTCATTAGTCTTGCGCATCCCCGTTTACGCTAAATCTTCAACTCTATTGTTCAAAGACGAATTCACTGTTGATAAGTGCATAAACCTATAATTTTCCAATTGCAGTTCTCCATTGCTTCAATAAACTCATTAGCTTCTTTGCTACATTTTTTTCTTTTCACGTGTGTACTGGATGTGGTGCTCTGCTGCTGAAGCTCCTCATGGTGTAAAATGTGACCTGTTGATATACGGTATAGCGCTGCTGCACGGTAATCTACATCAGGGGCTGAAGTGGTCTTAACACATTAAGGTACATAGTGGCTTAACAGTGACAGCGGCATGACAGGTGTTGAGAAAAGGATGCTCAGTATGTCTAGACCACTCAATCCCTCTTGTAGAATGGACTGATTTATTGTGAGTGTGGCTCTTCCCCCCCCCCCTCCTACCTTTTTTCCCCAAGGGGGTTTCTACACTTTCAAACATTTCGTCAGACCAGGTTGATCCAAAGGAGAAACCTCTTTTAGGGAATGTTACAGCTATCCCTTAGGTATCTTCCGCCTGACTTTGTAGTAGAAAATTTGGAATGATAATGGCAAAGTATTGTGTTCAAGCTGATACCAAAAAATGTCTTCATTCTGGTTTAGCCAAGAAACCAGCCTTTAGTCCATTTAGTCCATTATTGCCACCAATTTTAGAAAATATGCTCTCACCCTCAGGGCCACACTATGACATGTCAGGCCTTAGACTATTCCTCCAGTGATTTTAAATTAAAGATGTAAAATAGAAGATTGATGACATTTGGGGGGCTCTTTTTCTAATTTATGGATCACAGCTACTGTGTTGTATGCAAGTGTTTCTCCTTTCCCAAGCAATTATTTTGCTCTCTGGTCTGGCTTGAGTGGCCTGACTTGAGTTTTTGCTGTCTGTGTGTCATTTCTGCCTCAAGTCAACCAGTCCTCTCTAACATGCGTGTGAACCTCATTGAGGGCTTCAGACTGCACAACAAGCTCTTACTTGAGAGTTCATGATGTTTTCACCACTATGGTCTCACTCTTCACGCTACAAACTGTTAACAATATACCTGGATGTCAATTATTGTTTGCAATATAATAAAAACAAATCTGCATATTTGAGCAAATGTGTGTTTTCTTGGATATGCTTTCATTTCACAAGTTGGTTCTCAAAATACGTCATTACTTGGTGAAGGAAAGAGTTGCGTATTTGACGTGTAAAATTGCCACCACATCGAACAATAAATAAAACGCTAACGACATGGTACCCTATTACAGCTTCGACAATGAACGCAAAATTAGAGAATTAGAAAGTAAAATAAAACAATACAATATTAGATCACGTTGCAGCGGTTCTGATGCTTTTTTGTTTACAATCGTCATAGAATCGAGAGCTTCAGCGGCGCACATGAATGACGTCACACAAACAGGAAGCGCGCGAGTACAGTTGGGAAACGTGTGGATAACGCGAGCCTCAGAGTAAGGGAACTTGGCGTTGGTCTATAAGAACAAATATAAAGGTATGTTGACAATAGATTTCACTTGTGGTTGTACGTACGTTTTTCATATAGTCATGTTTAGTTCATGATTCCTGACGTGCTAAGCTTTCTCATATAGATATAGTGTTCGTATTCATTTATTTAATGTATATGATATCGTATTAAACACCAAAAATTATTACGCAAGCTGACTCTAAAAAAATAAGCAGCGTTGTTGGACGAAACCAGCCTTACCTTCGTTTTTTTCCCCTTTTGTATATGATTCCTATCACAGGCCTGTTGTCATGTCTCTGAACAAGTCCATGCATCCCCGAAACCGCTACAAAGACAAACCCCCGGACTTCGCCTATCTGGCTTCTAAGTACCCAGAATTCCAAGAACATGTGCACACCAACCTGAGTGGACGAGCCGTGTAAGTATTACATATTATGTGCCAATTCAATGAGACAGAGGCTATTAACAAAGTATAGCAAATACTGACAGTCATACCAGAGCATAATTTCAGCAATCGGAATAAATCTGTTCAAGGGTGAGATGATTTGCAAAAAATGTGTTTACCCTCTACAAAACAGGATGTCAAGGATTTGTGTCTGTCTGGGAAATTTGGGAATTTGTCACCAGCTAACCACCAGTGAAAGGATTGTGTGTTATTTAAGTGGATTGTGTGTGTGCGTGTGTGTGTGTGTGTGTGTGTGTGTGTGTGTGTGTGTGTGTGTGTGTGTGTGTGTGTGTGTGTGTGTGTGTGTGTGTGTGTGATTCAAATGAACGGTGGGGTTCTAAATAGTTAAGCGGCGAGTCGTGAAATGAGCGTTATCATTGAATGGGACCAATTCTTTTCTTGGGGGAGATAAGACACCTGCCATTTTTGGATGAACTGTGCAGCACGCTGATAGCAGGTGAGGAGGGAGTCTGAACAGAGTAATGGGTTTGATTCTTTTTGTTCCATGTTCAAAATTGCATGTGGCTGAGAGTAAGGAGGTTCAAGTCTTCTCTGTTTATTGGGGTGGTAGCACAAGGGTAAGCACATTTGAACAGAACGTATAGATGAGTATTAAAAATTAACAGTCTTGATGAAATTGAACATTTAGAGTGTTTTTTTTCATGGGCAGGAAGATGATTAATTTTTTGGCATGAATTTGCATGCTCATAATGTTGGGCAATTTGAAATTCAAACAGAATCTCAGGATAAATATACTTCTTCTGATGTTGTCGCAAAGATAATAAATGCTCAGACTGCTGTCATGTCCAGTGCCAGAAAACGAATGGATTAGCTCTGCCCGACTGTTTTGCTTTTTCAATTTTTTGTTTTTGATTTTTTTTGTTTGGGCGGCCAGCCTCCAGTTGGATGAGAGTGTCTCTGGAGGGATCTGAAATTGGCTGTGCACCGATCTAAGCTGTTGGATCTTAAGAGGTGCTGCAAAAATTGGAGTAACCCCTCAAAGATAGGTGTGCCAAGCTTGTGGCCATTATATCTGAAGTTATTCCATTTTGGAATGAGGCTGCATCATAAGAGGTGGAACAAGTGAAATGCTGTGTATACGTTCAAATTATTTTCCAAACACCTTATATTTTCGGACGTGCATGAGAGCAATCATGTCAGTTTGAATGTATTCATTATTTATTTGCACCACGAGTGCCCGTGTCTGTGTGCATCAAAAATATACTCTCAGCCAACCGCTGTACCATAAAGGTCAAGGAGTTCAATATCTAGATTAAGATGTATGACAACAAATTCTTTTCAGCAACAAACCACCTCAATACAACTTTATAGTGCTATTTGTCCCATGTCGTTTGCCATCCACTGCAACGAACACTACTCACGTAAGCACGCTGCCGTAAGCCTACGTGGCACAATAGGCGTCAAGCGCGGGCACGCTCACGCTCTGTCTGGCATCGGCCATTGCTCCAACGTGGCCGGGTTTGCGTGCACTCCCATCATCTGTTCAGTAGACGGGGTTGCCATGGAGACATGCCGTTTGCAGCGTTGCTCATCATCTTTTGTAGCACGCACACACACACAATGTATACCTCAGGGCTAAAAATAGAGGTCTGGCCTGAGCAGTTCTGCTCTCTGAGTATTGATCTTTTTCTAATGATGCCTCTGAGGTAGAAGGGAAGATGGAAGAACATCAGAGAGAGAGCGAATACTGCAACTGCTTCCTTGATTCAAAAATAGGACATTATTTCAAATTAAAAGGACAGGAAAAAATTATTGGATTTTTATTCGCTTAATGCTCTGGTCCGTAACATGGTGGGAAATAGGCAAAAATGTTTTGAAAGCATTCAGAGAACATTCACTGGTGACAAGCTGAAATTGTGAGGATGTTGACAATTTTGGACAATTTTAAATTAAAAAAAAGGTATCCAGACTATTCTCAAAAATCAATGAATTTAATAATTATTTAGTTGTTAATTAATTGTTGCACTTTTATTATTATATGTTGTGACATAATCACCAACACTTTATTTCTTTCATACACTATTTCTGGTGCAATTTTATTTTTTTATGATTGAGGGGAAAAAAAATAACAGTGCTTCATGATATTGTTGTTGTGCTCTGATATCTTTGGCATTTCAGCTTGACGTCAGCATACTTTTTTACATGATCGTCCAATTCCTTAGTTGGCTTTTTATTGTTTGAGTGTGTTGTAGTGCCCTGAATGAGCCAGGTGTTGACCTGGGCCATTAAGCTTGCATGTTCATTATGTGCAAGTTTAATGTAAAGAATAATGCTAGTCTCCTCAGGTAAATTACCTCTCATTTATATCTGTCTTGCACCTCATTTACCCTACGTAAACTGTACACATTTGTGCCTTAACAGGTGTCCACAATTGTGAATTGAATTTTTTTTTTTAAATTGCGTTTCAATGGGCATCAATTTTCACTAGTCAAGGGCTAAAAGAAAATTGCGGCCCCCTCTGTCATTTAAGCTGCCCGTCCCTGATGTACTGTAGGTGGGATTTGCATCTCTTTCACCAGCCTTTCTTTTCTTTCCCCTTGTAATCCATTGACAACTGCCTGTGTTGAGCTGCTTGCGTGCCAGATGCTGTCAGCTCTGGGATGTGCCTAATTACATCTGCCAAGCTGCAAAAAAAAAAAAAACAATCGGAAAAGCTTTAATTACGTGCATAACGCCCATTCACGCTGTCTGCTGCAGCCGCGTCTTCTCATATGACAGCTGTAGCGGTTCAACGTGCAGCCATGAGCATTTGGGGGCCAAGACAATAAAAAGTGTGAAGTCTTAATTGTGTGGAAAATTTGAATTTCATTGTCTTTAACTGTGGATTGCAAATTAATGAGCTGCTCATCTGTGGTGTGTGGTGGTAGGTGGAGGGGCCACATGGGGTTGCAGGGTTAATTAGGTGCTGCTACAGAGCTGACACAAAGGAATCAGCAAACCTGCGTTATACATATACATGCATTTTTACACACACCTTGCCTTAAATGGTTTCTCTAATATGGATCTATGTTTGTAAGCAATGTGACAGAATATATATATTTTTTCATCTTCACAGTTCTGAGCTTTGGGGGTTTGAATCTCGGCTCCTGCCTTCCTGTGTGCAGACAAATAATTGGAAATTAGTACAATACGCCTCTGTATGAACTGTATGGCCATGGACCGTTCCCGGTGGAAGAAAGCCATATCAAGAACCCAGTCCAACCCAGCGGCGCCTGGAAAACGGACTTTAAATTGATGATGATGATGATGATATGAACACCACAAAGGAGCTTTTGATCATGTTATTTCCAAACTCAAAACATTTGTGTAAACAGTTTTTTTTCTGTGTTTTTCAGAGTGAATTTCAAGGAGCCAGAGGCCGTGCGAGCCCTGACTTGCACCCTTTTGAAGGAGGACTTTGGTTTGAGCATCGAGATCCCTCTGGAGCGCCTCATACCCACGGTCCCTCTGCGTCTCAACTACATCCACTGGGTGGAGGATCTCGTCGATGGCCAGAAGCAACCACGTAGAGGCATCGACATCGGTAGCGAAACATAATTATCGTCTCAAGCTGTGTCTTGGTCACACTGATTGAATTTGTCAATGTTTTGATTACATTTGAAATTGAATAGGTACTTAAGGTGATAGGATTTTATTATATATATATATATATATATATATATATATATATATATATATATATATATATATATATATATATATATATATATGTGTGTGTATATATATATATATATATATATATATATATATATATGTGTGTGTATATATGTGTATATATATATATGTATATATATATATATATATGTATATATATATATGTATATATATATGTATATGTATACCGTATTTGCCGGTGTACAGGTCGACTCGGTGTATAAGTCGACCCCCTAAAATTCGACGGAAATTTACGATTTTATGATATATCCTTTGTATAAGTCGAGCTCAATTGTTGCATTATATTAAACTTCAAAATTCAATATGCGAAATTTATTGACGAAATGTGTTCAAATTCCGGGAGGCCGTGCGCATGCGGCTGTTTATAAGCACCGCGGAGGAGATCGCGGCCGGCGAGCTCGCGCACGCCACCCGGCACCAACGGGAGACAGGTGTTGTGCTCGATTTGGTTCCCCCGTGAGATTTTGTTCCCCCTGCCGCGGTACCCAAAAGGAGGAGTTTCTTTGCATCGAGGTTTATGCAAAGAGCTCACGTAATTATATCGTTGCTTTTTGGTGAAGTGAGTGAGTGTTCCGTCTTTACGACTGGTCTTTGAATGCACCCCGCTTCAATGGCAGAACGCGGATGAATTTAAAGACATCAAATGAGAATAATCCTTTATAAAAATTAAAATTGACTGACGCAAACGTGAATTCTTCATGTTTTTATTGAAAACAACATAGTGCTGACGCCGTACGACGCCGTACGGGATCGGTTTTTCGCTTTCCAAACAAGGCGTGCGCGCTCCCGTGGCAGGGGGAACAAAATCTCACGGGGGAACCAAATCGAGCACAACACCTGTTATAGCTCCAAGCCGAGCGGATCGGCACTTTATAAGCACCGCGGAGGAGATCGCGGCGCCTCATTGGACTTCCAGCGGCCGGCGAGCTCGCGCACCCGCCCGGCACATCCGGGAGGCCGTGCGCACGAGCCAAGTGGCCAAAAATAGCCCCCGCCGAGCGGATCGGCTGTTTATAAGCACCGCGGAGGTGGTGGCGGCGCCTCATTCGACTTCCAGCGGCCGGCGAGCTCGCGCACCCGCCCGGCACATCCGGGAGGCCGTGCGCACGAGCCAAGTGGCCGAAAATAGCCCCCGCCGAGCGGATCGGCTGTTTATAAGCACCGCGGAGGTGGTCGCGGCGTCTCATTCGACTTCCAGCGGCCGGCGAGCTCGCGCACCCGCCCGGCACATCCGGGAGGCCGTGCGCACGAGCCAAGTGGCCGAAAATAGCCCCCGCCGAGCGGATCGGCTGTTTATAAGCACCGCGGAGGTGGTGGCGGCGCCTCATTCGACTTCCAGCGGGCCGCGCACTCGCGCACGCCGCCCGGTTCAAATTTTCTAAGTGCAACGCACAATGAGATGCATGAGAAACGGCCTTGGTTACCATCACATTTGAAGCGATGAATACGAAGTTAAATTTTATGACTCGGTGTATAAGTCGAGGTCGATTTTTTTCGGTCGATTTTGGATCGAAAAAGGTCGACCAATACACCGGCAAATACGGTATATATACACACACACACACACACACAACCTTTTAAAATGACAAACTAATATAGTCCAACATTGTAACATTATTATTTTTTTTTAACAAGGCACTGGCGCATCTTGTATCTACCCGTTGCTGGGAGCCACAATGAACAGCTGGTTCTTCCTTGCAACTGAGGTGGACGATATATGCTTTGACTACGCTACCAGGAACGTGAAGCAGAACCATTTATCCGACCTGGTTAAAGGTAAACGGGCAACAGTCTCACCAATGCTACCTTTTTATTGTGATTGTTTAAAAATGGCTACAGGTGCATTATTGTGCATAGATTCATTTTGAAATCCAATCAAGTGATAAACTTTTGGCAACTGAGAGAAACAACAGCAAATTGAAAAACAGTATTTATGTTAGTTTAATATACTTGCAATCATGGCTTTTATCATGATTCCAAACGATATGGAAATAACGGATATCTCCATGTGTGTTTATACGTAGGCATGCCAGTTCATGTTATACCGTAATTTCCGGACTATAAGTCGCGTTTTTTTTTTCGTAGTTTGGGTGGGGGGGCGACTTATACTCAGGAGCGACTTATATATGTTTTTTTTTCACAAATTTTTACTTGATCATTAAGACATCACTTACAAGTATAGTTGACCACTTCCCATGTTATTTTTAGTATAGTTGATCACTTCACATGCTTTTATATCTTTATCTTGAACATATTCAAAACGTAAAAAATAGAGAAAACATCAAATAAAGCAATTAACACTCTAAAGCACCATATCCAAGTCCACTGTCTGCTGTATGTACTGCTGTTGCTCCATTTTTGCTCCTATTATATTTATTATTATTATTTATTATTATTTGTTTATTTATCATTTATTCAACACTCTTATTTATTCATTGTTTGTGCCTTCTTGGTTTTTTTTTGTGTTGCTTGTATGCATATGTGTACTATCTCACCAAGGGATAGTGGAAACGTAATTTCAATCTCTTTGTGTGTCTTAGTATATAAAAAAAAAATCAACGATAAAGCAGACTTTGACTTTGATAAAACAACCAAAAAAAATTCTATTTTCAGACGAAACTGGATGAGGGCGCTCTAAATTTCACCGTTGGCCGTGACTCACCAACTGGGTGGGCTTAAGAAAAATGGCACCAAAAAGAAACTCATATTTTGCAGGTTACAAACTTCAAGTTGTAAAATATGCAGCTGAAAACAGTAATCGAGCAGCAGAAAGAAAGTTTGGAGAACCGTGATGTACCAATGGATTACTATTTCAAGTGACGTCAGTAGCGCGGCGCGGCGGTTGTTTACATACAAACGTGCCCACATAAGGACTACCGGCATCATTAGCGGTGATCATTTCTAAGTGACACGGAGGACAAAGAGTTTGAAGGAATTAAGGATTTGGAGTGACATAGAAGGTTTGAAAAACTATTATGGCTTTTACGCACGCCCGGTCCTACTCTACTGAGTCGGGGGCCGGCGCTCGGCCGAGTGGTTGTCCGCGAACGGTGCGCGGGGCTCGGACATGGCCATTACGCACGCCCGGTCTGTCAGGAAGTCCACGCCGCCACACGCTTGGAAGTTTGTTTTGTTTAATAAAGAGCCGTTTACCAAACCCACGTCTATCCTTGTACTTTGTTAACGCTACAATATAGTTATATAGTAGATCTGTGGAATAAAGACAAGGCTGACGTCAGGGCGCACGCGCGGCGATGTTGACAAAGGACGAGGAATTTGATCGATGGATTTAATGGAATTAAAGTGCACGGATGGTTTGATATTATTATTGGCTTGTATTATAGTTATTTCAAATATAGTTTATCTATTGTTATATGAGCCTGTGGAATATTTTGAAGTGCAAGCGCCCTCAGCCGTGCGCACCCATTGTTGACAAAGAACGATCGATGGATTTAATGAATTGGAGTGACACCGATGGTTTTATAAACATGTTATTCATGTAATAGTTGTCCTTAATCACTCTATATGTTACGTCAGGCCCGTTGTCAGCTCTTTGTTTGTGTTTGTCACGTTAGCATAACTATCGTTTAGCCTGTTGTTGCTATTTAATGAATTGGAGTGACACCGATGGTTTTATAAACATGTTATTCATGTAATAGTTGTCCTTAATCACTCTATATGTTACGTCAGGCCCGTTCTCATCTCTTTGTTTGAGTTTGTCACGTTAGCATACCTATCGTTTAGCCTGTTGTTGCTATTTAATGAATTGGAGTGACACCGATGGTTTTATAAACATGTTATTCATGTAATAGTTGTCCTTAATCACTCTATATGTTACGTCAGGCCCGTTCTCAGCTCTTTGTTTGTGTTTGTCACGTTAGCATACCTATCGTTTAGCCTGTTGTTGCTATCATTTAGCCTGTTGTTGCTCGTTCATGACTGTTTTTGGTGTGGGATTTTGTCGAATAAATTGCCCCCAAAATGCGACTTATACTCTGGAGCGACTTATATATGTTTTTTTCAGTTTTTGGGGCATTTTATGGCTGGTGCGACTTATACTCCGGAGCGACTTATAGTCCGGAAAATACGGTACTCATGTTATACTCTAGTTAGTTTGTTGATGCTGTTATTTTACCCTTGCATCATCAGCCTCAAGAAAGACAACCTGAAAGAGGACATTGGAAATGTCAAATTTCATGTGAGGAAGACGTTTGTGCTAATACAGCATGCATGTCTTGCTTTTGTTTCCTACAGTGGTCAAGGTTCCCCAGAAGACTCTGCTGATGGACGCTCTGAAAGAAGAAACAGAAATTGTGTACGACTTTTGCATGTGCAACCCTCCTTTTTTTGCCAACCAACTTGAAGCCAAGGTGAGTCTTTTCTTATTTTCAGATGACTTTCTAGGCGAGTGTTGAACCTTTAGAATCCAAATGTTTGCTAGGTGGGCTGCAGGAAGCAGGATTTGTTTGCACAGATAGTAACAGACATTTAATAGGATTTGATCTTAATCTCTGTCTGTCTTGCTGCTCGCTGCAGGGGGTCAATTCAAGGAACGCGCGGCGGCCTCCTCCCAGCTCAGTGAACACGGGCGGGGTGACAGAAATCATGGCGGAGGGTGGCGAATTGGAGTTTGTTAAGAGGATCATTCATGACAGCTTGCAGCTCAAGAAACGCTTGCGGTGAGTAACAAAGACGACTTCAGTAACACCAAACGTGCCAAAATATGAAACCAAATTGTTACTGCGAGTAGTCAAAATGTGTGAAGTGGCAGATGGATTCTGACTTTGAGAGCTTCTGAGAGGTTGAAATACATCCTGTGAGTGGGGCAATGGGCAAATGGGTTGCACAGACATTGATGGAGCTGTCATTTACAGTCACTTTAATGATTCTGGAACACAGTTCCCTCTCACGCTGTATCTGGGCACCCACTGGGAACATCTGTGTTTGGGTGGGCACCACTTTAGCAACCCCTCTCTCTTTGTCGCAGCGCTGTCACCAGGGCAGCAGAGTGAGAGGCTGCTGCAGCAGGGGACTATTAAAACAAATTAGACATGCCACACCTGCCTGCTCTTGTCTCACTTTGATGCACGTTTACAGGTGAGGGGGAGCATATGAATGATTTCTTCTTTCCAAGCTTTTTCCATTCAGGCCAATCCAACCGCAGCCGGCTGTCACTCTCAACCAAAAGGCATGCTGGGACAAAAGAGCCTGCAGGTGTCCATGGCAACACTGCCAGCTTCACCAATTGGTCCTTTGAGACTCACCACCACCCCGCCCTCTTTTCCTCTCTGTCTTTATTATCTTCCCGAGTTAAAGGGCACCCACCCTTATCATGTTGTTGATATGAAGATGGGTCTCTTTTCTGGTGAAAATGTCTGCAATTGAAAAACAGCGTGAACTTTATCAAGATCATTTAGCAGCTGCATACTCAAGTGACTGAAAAGCCACATTGGCAGTGTCGTGGTGTTTCTCTCCCTCACACATCTGTCACTATCAGAGCTGTTCAATATTTTATTGCGACATGTCAGAACTAGCCCACTGTTCCAATCAGCTCAGCATCTTCATACTCAAATGGTCTTTATGACCTCCAAATATTTCTCTCTGTAAGAGTTGTGGAATTGCACAGAAGACTGTATCATGCAGTCCACCGATAATCTACTGAAATACGCTGAAGAGGAGAGTGCTCCTTTCTTGACCCTGTAACACAATAAGGAATTATAGATTTTAAAACGTACTGTTATTTAATATAGCGAGGAAATGTCTTATTTGTTTAAGTCTTAGGCAAATAAAAATCTCACCCATTAAAAAACAACAGGTTGCCACGACATGAACAAGTTACAGTAAGTCACCCATGTTTTGTGACATTTTAACGCTTGTCTATCGTCATATTGAACAATGAATTTAAGATAAGATGTGCAACATTAGTGTGGCCTAGCAGGCTGCTTGAGTGTTTACAATCAATTGAATCATGTGGATAGCTTTGTCATTTAAACTGCCCCCCTAGGAGTCACAAGCCTTTTGATAAATCAGTGTGCTTTTTGTTGCACTTCACAGACCCCACAGATATTGTGATAGCCTTATCTGATATTTGTCGACGCTATACGGGCTGGATTTCTCACAAGTTGTCTCATTTTTGCTGGTTGGGTCTATGCTTCGTAGTCAAGTGCTCAGCAGGTTAATGCGGATGCTTGTTTTGCCAGGTGGTACAGTTGCATGCTGGGAAAGAAATGCAGTTTGACCCCACTGAAGGAGGAGCTGAGAAAGCAAGGGGTGAGTAGCTCGTCAGATCCAACACACTATTTGCAATACATATATAAATCTTACAAAAATCGAATTATTGTGTTTCAAGAAATCAATTAGGTAATCTTGCTCACTGTGTACAAATGCAGAGAGCTGACAACAATGTTCATAGCTCCTCCTAACTCTTGACATCTGAAGTGTTTTCCGGGGGGAGCCGACACACAAAGTGGATTCACTGTGTCTAACATGCCAACCCAAAATTGTCACAAGCGGTCCACGAATGCACCGATTTCCGTTAGCAGTGCATGACTGCCTCCGAAGGCTAAAGAGCCACGAGTGTCGTTAGCTGGAGCTAATAGCCCAGCTCGTGACTCTTGAGTGGATCAGGCCTACAGTCCCGTGCCAGTCACTTCTCTCACATGCTTGAAAGAGGAAGACATCCAGTCCTATGGTTTGCTGCACCTGCACCCTCCTGAGGGTTTTGATTTGCCGCGGCTGCTCATCAGCACAAGTGTAGTTTTGGCAAGTATGCAGAGAGCCGGCAGTTATCCAACTGTAAAAGAGGATATGAGGGAAAAAAATGGCCACAGTTAATAGGCTAGTAGTTTAATCACTCATTATTTCTTTTTGACTATCAATTTCTGTTGGCATATGTTCACATGGAGACAAAATGAGTTTTTTGTTGTTGTTGCAGTAGTTATTGTGTGTAAGACATGCTTTCATCAAAATATATTATATAATATTCTAGAACTCTTTATACACCCCGTGTTGTATCTTGCTGAAATTAGCCTGTTTGATTGGGCAGCCCAATCACATACAGGTGAGCGGTCCCACGCAGTATACTGCTGAGGCCTCAGTGTTGCAACTAGAACGAGAGCAGCTTCCTCTTTTGGAGAAGAGCCCAGAGTGCGGAGAACAGTGTCTTTGATACTTTTGTGCATATGCAACTGTATGTACATTTTCCACGATATGTCCCCTCTAAGACAGCTCTAGTTTACCACTCCAAATTGTGCCACACCGACTGCAACCGAATTGTATCACTTGGTCAAAATGCCTGAAGGAGTTCTCTCCGTGTGCTTTGCACAAGCCTTTTCAAAAGCACTTTGTGTTCCTTCGTCAAATGACACCTTCACACTTCTCTTTTCACACCTATAATTAAGAGGTGCAGCACTCAGTGACCGCTCAACAAACTCGATCCACGTTTTACCAAGCAAACTGTTCTTCTGTGACTCCTGGCCTATAGAGTGGTCAGAATTGTGGAGAATAAAAACATCTATCCATCCATTTGCCTTTTGGAAAGAAGGCATGTACACCGGTCACAAAAAATAGTTGAATTAAGTTTTCTAGGAAATATAATCCAAAGCCAGCGTGACTGCTTTGATTTTCATTTTTTTTCTTCTTTCTTCTAGGTACCCAAAGTGACTCACACAGAGTTCTGCCAGGGGCGAACTATGCGATGGGCGCTGGCCTGGAGCTTCTATGATGATGTCATCGTTCCGGTAAGTCTTTGCAGTCCTCGGGTGGGCCACTAATGCTCTGGCTTGTATCCCTACGCCTGCTGGTTGGCGTTTCCAACACCCAAAATCCATCCACTCAATAATGCACCTTCTCGGTCCTGCCCCCCTTAACTGCATCTTTCATTCTTCCATCACATGCTCTTGTTCCTCCTCCAGGGACAGCTTTATGTGGTTTTAGTTTAGCAGTAGCCTGGCAACAGTTGCCAGGGCAAGAAATGTGCACGCTCACTGGCTTTTGTCTTGTGTGGACAGTGAAAGCGTTGGAGAAAACACAACAATAAATGGTATCAGTCAACAGGAATGATGTCCATGTTGACATACTAGAAAGAAACAACTGGACGCAGCTGCTCAATGGATGCATGAGCTGTGTGTTGTCGGACTAGACTATGTTGGCCTTTCCAGTATAAAATCAGTTAAGCAGAATGATTGCCCTACATTTCTAGTCTGTTACGCTCCTCCGCCTCCTCTTGCTTTCACACACACATGGACAGTATTTTGTTTGGACAGCGGTTTCTGCATGCACAGAAATCCATGCATGGTTGGCTCATTCTGCCCAGATGCATGTCTTCCTATGGATGTCAGCCATGAGGCAGGCTCATTAATATTACATGTGCTCTTAAACATATGCGGCACGCATGCAACTGTGACCTACTTAACCCTTTTACTACCCGTTCAATTCAACTCTTAATTACTATGCTGCATTACCTGTATACACTTTTGCCATTATTTTAACAACAATATGTCCCCTCTAAGATAGTTCTAACAACAACTACATAAACAGCTACTCGATTGGAAAAAGCACTGAAATACTTTGATAAGGATTTTACATTTTCCCCTGTGCTGAGAAATTATGAAATGCTAACATGCTAATCGTTTTTATGCTAACACATGGCAAGCTTGAAACTTCCAAACTTCTACAATCATTTAAAAATGGGAAAACTGGTGGAGCGTTATAGAATTAAAGTGTTGCAAATTTGTTAAACAATAAAAATGGCAACGATGGAGGTAATTGACTGGTTCTCTTCAAGCGAAGACGGCGCTACACAGGGGCTATAGCCCTGTCAGAAATCTGTGTAGCCCTAGTTTAGCCCCTCGAGCGTTTTAGTTGATATTCCTGAAAATACTATTAGAAATTATTTTTCCAGTCCGCCTCTATAATGGTCAACCGCCCCCTCCTCCCCTTTTAGCCCTTAGAGAGAAATAATCGATGGATTTGTGCAGATATTTTAATCGGTTTTTGGAAAAAGGAAGTGTGAATTATCTCCTATATTTGAAAGTAGAATATTGTGGAATAAACACAATTGAAATGGACAACGTGACAACTGCACATTCAGACAGATTAGACTTTTTTTCTGGGTCTCGAGGGACAGTTGCTGCTAAACACTTGGCAAGGAGGTTTGACCTCAGTGGGTTGCTTGTTTTGTGTTTGTGCCTACAGGTAGGTGTGTATCTGTTTGTCTAAATGTGAAATAGTCACGATAGTCAATTGCGTAGGTTTTGTAGGAAAAGAGCAACAAACCTGGTTGTATTATAAACAGATTTGTATGAAAAAAGGCTTTGCTTGACCGGTTTAATTTTGCTGCATAATGACTTGGGTAACTTGCTTACATGTCTGCGTGTGGTGGGGTGAAAAGAATATTAAGTGGAAAGAAGCAGTACAGATAGATAAGAGAAAGTCCATTATGAAGCCCATAATTAAACACAATAATATCTCGTAATTGTGTCTTTGGGGAACATCAATTACTTAAAACCAAGAGAAAATTATATTTAATGGCACTCTCCTAGCCAAATACAGGAGCAAGGACAATGTGCTAGCCCTTCACCCCCACTGGCTGTACCATTAGGAAAAACCTGCAGATTACATTTGATACAAATGCTGTCTTTGATTGAGACGGTCAAGTCTTTAACTCGCAATGTATTTTATTTTAGCTGGCAGCAGTGTGGGATTCCACTGCATCAGACATCCCTCTAATTCGTCTGTCTGTAAATGGCGCTTCTCTCTATGAGCACAACTAGCTACATATTTCATGGACATGACGTATTTGCACTTCCATGCAAAGACCTCAAACATACAACAGGACCTTGAGGTGAGCAAACTTGACTCAAAACAGCAGCAGCCTGTGAAGGTCACAGCCCACTCCTTCCCTGCTGCTGTTTGTAGGTCAGTCGGCCATGCTGTCTGCTCTGTCAATGCAGACCTTCGCCTCCTTCTGCACCCTCCGCCAGCCTGCAGAGCCCCCATGAGTGACACTGAGCACGCAGTTGCTAGCATGTGGCTGTGCAGGGAAGCGTTGCAACCTGACTCGTGTTGTCCCGAGATACGGTTGGATAATGACCTCTAGCGCCATTACAGTTTGACTCTGGAGGGCAATAGAAAGAAGCAAGGGGCAGTATTACAAGGCACTGCAGGTCCAGTCGAGAGCATGTGCTTGGAGCTCCCTCTTGTGTCCGTTTTGTAATATCAACTGCAGACAGGCTAACATTGCATTCATTATACTCACATCAATAATGGTTTGTATGTCACATGTATATTTTACATTTAGAGCAAAGGAAACAAAGCACACATGTGGCATTAGTAGCATTTCCGTGAGATCATCAATAAAATCATTACTCCGCTTCTCTCTGTCATATTCTCTCCCCGCCTGCGTCAGTCACCCCCCAGTAAGAAGCGTAAATTGGACAGAGCCCGCAAGCCTCTTTCCTTCACACTTCCCCATGTGGCTGTGAAGGAGCTCCAGGCTAAGGCCCGTGCTCTGGGCTGTACTAGTCGCCATCCGCTGAAAGCCATCACAACTCTTGTAGAGAAGACTCTCACCGACCTGCGGGTGAGTCATTATTTGTGTGTATTCCTCTCTGTAGATTAATCTTATTAAACCTCATGTGTTGTTGGAGCCATCAGTCATGGTTGTCGTTCAATCGTGCTGTTTTGCATGATCAAATTATACCTTAAAACCATTTTAGACCAATGTAATGTATGAAAACTATGATCCAATAAGTGAACAAATGTTTGGCATAGCATTCTGTCGAATTCATCCAAGGTAGAGAAAATTAACATTATGACGGTGATAAATGTTTAAGCATTGGGAGAGGGTTGTACACTTCATCTCTAGCCATTCTCGGTAAAAATGTTCAACCTGCATTCCTTCTAGAAATAGATCATTAATTGCATTAAAAGTCTATTGTTACCTTTGCTTGCAGGTGCTGCACAAGCGTGTTCCGTGTAGGGAGCACGAGCAGAGCCTCCTCCTGACCGCCGTGGAAAACACTTGGCTCCACGGGCGACAGAAGCGACGCGAACAAATGCGCCAGCTGCGGGAGCTGCCGAGAGCAGATCACAACGCCGCCGCCACCACGATGCCGTCCCTCACCCAAGACACGCAGGTGGATGCCGATCAGAAGTCAGCCGACCTGGAGGTGACTGCAGAGTCGCCCTCCGTTGAAGGCAGGAAGGTTACGGATATTGCCGATGAAGTGGATCAGAAACTCCCGGAACAGGTTGCAGATGTGAAAACAAAGCCTGGGTGCGACCCCGCGGGCACCTGTGGCCAGAAGGACGCCAGCAACGCTACAAGCGAGATGTCCTCAATACAGCCAGCGAGCCCACTCTCAGTGGAACGCTTCTTGTTTAAATGTCTGCTGAATGTCCTGCATGAGGAGAGTGATGCAGTGATTGAGATGCACTGGGTGGAAGGTCAGAATAAAGATCTGATGAACCAGCTGTGCACTTTCCTGAGGAACACTCTTTTAAAAGCTGTTTCTAAATCCTGAACAGAAATCGATACAATGTGCATGTAGAGATGCTTTTGACATGTTAAAACAATCCTAACCCTAACTTGATTGTTAATATCAATCAATAGTCATCGTGCTTTAAAATTTACCTGTCAGTTTACCTTGTTAGGTCATCGATTCAGTGTATATTTTACTTTATTGCTCAACATTGGGAATAAATGTAACTTTATAAAATGTTTGCTGCTTTGTGATGCTTTTTCGGATTTACACATGAATTACTTTCCACTTGATTTAGGATTTCTTCTGATTTGTTTCATCGAACTTGATTACACGGTTAAGTGCTAGGCCAAAAGTGAATTTGCTATGGCAATCTGTGGTTTATGTTGAACATTGCCAATCGTTTTTCAGGAAATGTATTCCTGTCATGTAAGTCTACAATTGCGGCTAGCACATCTGCTTCACAGTGCTGAGGTTGAGAGTTTGAACTTGACTCTGGTCTTGTGTTCAGGTTTGCATGTTTTGCTCTCTGTAATTATGTGGGTCTTCTCCAGATTACGTACACATTTCAAAAACATAGCCTAGCCCAACAAGCACTATAGAAAATTGATGTGTATTTTCCTGATATTTTATGCCAAATATTTGCTGGTAATGACTGTAGTTTGATCAGAACTCTTTCTTGAAAATTCCCATAATTTTTAAGAAATTTACATTTGCTCAAATTATATCATGCTAATGATTTCTAAGAAATATATATATATATATATATATATATATATATATATATATATATATATATATATATATATATATATATATATATATATATATATATATATATATATATATATATATATATATAGGAAGTACACATATCACACCACATCACTATTTGAATGAATCTCCTCCATTGTTTACATTTTCCAATATTTGAAAACAGTCCAAGAAAATCTGAGTCACATAACTGGTGAGCTATTTTTAAAAATTGTCATCGAGCGTGGTCCTTGGGGGCTATCTGGTATATCCGGTGCAAGTGTAGATTGGATTGCTAGCTGATGTAAAGAGAACCTGAATTTTATGTACTGAAAAATAGTTCTACAGATGCAGTATCATCATCCATCCTCGAGAGGGAGCATGTTTCCCAATGTGCCATGACTTTTCCCTTTTCTTTGCATCCTGTAACTAGCGCCAAATTATAAAATATTTACGCTATCTGTAAGCATTTTCCAATATTTCCCCATGAAAGTGAAGTCATGTAAACGGGGCCATACGTTTTAAATTCCCACTGGCTTCTACATTCAGGTTTCGAGTTACTCTAAACTAGTTTTCTTTGGAAGCGAGGAATGGACTAAATGCGGTGTGGGTTTTTTCCTTCACCAAATGCGTCATCCAAACATCACACAAGAAAACATTCTGACGCGATCGAACCATCCAAAGCACCGATTACGTCACCACAGTCACATGAACACCATCAAGCGTTACGCAAGTATGCCGGAGTGTGACACGCTTTAGACAACTTTTTGACGGCATTGTCGCGATTATTTGCCAAAGGAGGTGGAATTCTAACAATAACGTTTGCTAAATAGTCGCTACAAAGCCTTTCACGTAAACAGCTTTATCGAGCACGTGGTAAAACTCCTGTTTGCATGTCGCTCCTTAGTTCTTGTCATATTTGTGCGAACATAAACTTTTCCTTCCTCGAATAGTTGCGTTAAGTCCTAGAACCAATGCTCGTTGCCTTTATTTGGATTGCTTTGTAGAGAACTTTACTTTGAATGTAGTGAAAGACTCGATTTTTGGTGACATTTGCACTCATATTCATATTTGTGGACGATTTCCATCGTCATCGATCCCGTCCAATGAGCCACATTCCGTGTTTTTGACGGATCCCCGTGGCATTGGTGTGTGTGGGCGGTTACTCGGCTCTGCGTGATTCACAAACCTTATTTGTTCCTACTACTTTGAGCGCCATCTTGTTCGGAACTTCTACCCACTAGTTTGCACTCAAGGGGGTGTCCGGTTACCCCGCTCCTGCCCTCCTTAGCGCGGGGATATCTCGCTCTTTCTCTCATTTGCTTTTATCCCGCAACAGGCTTTTCTTGCGTTCGCTTACATCGCCCCCTCTGCTTTTTTGTTTGCTTTTGGATTGAGAATCTTTCCAAGCGGACAGAAATGAGCATCGAAACGCTTTTGGAAGCCGCCAAGTATTTGGAATTGCAAGCCCAACAACAACAGAGAGCACGTGGTAAGATGTTGTCTTTTTACTTTCGTTTATTTTTCAGTTTGGGGTTTAACTTCACCCACCACGTAATCGTCATCTTAAAGTTTGATTTAACAATTCGCTTTCTTTGTAACCGCCGCTGATGCGTGAATGCCTAATAACATTAGAGTGCACGTTTGTTATTGTTGTTGTTGTTGTTTTTTTCATGAACCCGTAGTATAATTGAGTAATTGTGTGTATGTGGACGTGTTGGGTTTTTCTGATTTCACCATCGAGGTGATCGTGAGAATGGGCGGTGTCACGACGTCGCGCGGCTCACATGACGTTTTCCTGTCAGTTTCCCACACACTGATAGTTACTATGTCTTCCGTCTCTCGCAGTGTGGACGCGAGCTTTTAAACCAGCCTGCCCGCCACAGGCTGCAGCATTGGCTTGTTTGTGTTTAGGGAAAATAAAAATAGTCTCCCGAGAGCGGGCTGTCTGGCGATGACGTGTATAATCCAGACACGCCCATTTCACCACGTGCACGCCGGGCAACCCCTCTCGAAGATTGTTTCTGGCGAGAAGATGAGTCACTACAGCACAAAGACGCGATGCCTAAGCAGAAAAACCGCCACATGCATAGCGAGTGGAGATTTTCAGTTTTTATACAGAAGTAAATAACTTATATTTTTTATTTGTGAAAATAATATAAGTATTGTATTGTGATGCTCCACGTAGAAGCTTCCTTTGTTTTGTTGCATGTTTATCCCTTTCACCCATTTTTTTTTTTACCTTTATTGGGTAAAGGTACATACATTGGTTAAAATTCTCCACACTCCACTTTACAAAAATATGCCAACGTTATACTATTTAATTCGAAGCTCATAACAAAAGCTCGGGACTCAAGAAAATTGGAACACAAACCAAATTTTTTGTTTAATAATTTATATTTAATAATTTATAAAAATCAAATCAATAAAATTAAAAATCCACCCACTCGTGTTGCTTGATAGTATAGTATAGTACAGATTTGTGTAAAAATATGGAATTTACCATACTGTGACATAGATCTAAGCTCAACAGCAGCGATGTTAAAAATAGTTTTTATGTATCTGTTTTAACCAGACACCAGTGCTACATATGTATATTATTTTTGTGACATTTTAACGCTGTCAGAGGAGATGGACAGATTAATTAGATTTATGATGGACGGCCCTAAAATCTGAAACAAATAAACTTGACATTGTAGTTTGACGTTGTACTGCGAGATTTGTCTGATGTAAAATATTTCCACGTCAAATCTGAGTTGTTGCTTGTTGGAGATGTTTACTGCATTGGAGTGAGCTTTCGACTTCATCCACGTGGCTCCACCTACACATTGCTCAATTTGGGTGGATGTCTTGCTCCTCCTCATCCTGCTGTTGCTGCTGTGCAGCAAGCAGGTCATTGCATGTAGGCAACTAGGCCAGTTTTGCTACGTGCTGGAGTTATGTAATAGTCCATGTTTAAGAAGGCCTTCATATGATTTCACTTTTAGCTTGTAGAAACATCTGCCATAAGACTTTCTACTGCACAGAACTCTACGTTGTATGTCATAGTTCACCATTAGAAAGTGCATTTTTTACTCTCAATGCATTGATTTTTAGCTTCAACCAGATGTAAAAATGCTACTGAATGTAGCGGTCTTAATGTGGCTTTTAGTCATCGCGTTCCTTCAATGACATCACAGATGCCATAGCAACAAGACAGACCTTTTCATTAAGTTCCATACGTCACGGAGGAATTGCTTAGGATTGGATAGGATTGCATTTAATATTCAAACTTTGAATGCAGAAACACTGCATAAGCTTCTTTGCCACACGTGTTTGTGTGTGTTTGTTTGCGTGTGTGCACGCATGTTCTGCATATGGTGGCCTCAAAACACCTTACACAACGGCTCCATGGAGCATGGTGGTGACTGGCCATCAATTCATTCATCTCCTTTTTAATTTCCATCATTATTATTCACGTGAGTTTAACACTAAGTCAGCTGCACCTCATTTTCACTTAAGTGCTTTGCTGTGTCAAAATAAGGCGATTACAGCTCATGTTAATGTGTGGGCCTGGTGGGTAGTAATTGTGTGTGAGTCAGTATATAGAGTCAGTGCCCTGTGATTGAATATTTTCCAATGTGTATGAAAGTCTTGCCGAAAGTCAGCTGGACTGGACTCCGGCCTGCGACCCTCGTGAGGACTAACAGTACATTCTTTGCAGACTATGTTAGTTAATGGCTGGTTGGAACACTTTTTTAAGGTGTTAAATCAAATGTCGTGACAAATATATAACGGGAAGTGTTTGTTATCCACAGAGGATGAACTGAAAGAGAAGCTGCGTCTGGATCTGCTGACGGAGCAAAGACTGACCGATGTCAACAAGTACAACTGCCGAGGCCACATCAACAATGTTTTTAAAGCGGACGAGCTTATTACTGAGCGCCCCCCGGCTTCCATACCGCCCTCCCTACCTCCCCCCTCCATGTCCATCGCAGTCATCCCCATTCCGGTGGTCAAACCCGACCCGGCAGCCTCGCCTTCTCTCCCTGTGGCCTTGCTCTCCCATCCTGCTGCTCCCAATCTAGGCTCCCCCAAAAGGGTGCCTCCTTCTCCTCAAGAACAAGGTGTCGTAGCTCCACCGCGTTCTCCCCAGCCAAAACCGGATGACCAGAACCACAAACTGCCCTCCCAGAACCATCAACATCACCCAACGCAGCTCCTTGCTCAAGCCAACAGCACTAACACGCAGCAGCAGACGGCGCACCAAAAGCTCCAGCGCTATCCAGGTTCTATCGTCTCGCCCCCCCATCAGCCTGCAATGCTCCCGCAGTCCCTCCAGCCAGCACCCTTGGTGAACGGCCTTGGCAGTCGGGCCAGTCCTCCTGATGACGGACGCCTACTCGACCAAAAGAAACGACCTGGGGGGTAAAACCATCAAATATCTACAAAATGACATTCAACTTGGTGGTGGCGATTATGCTTCAGTGTTATTACACTTACCTTTCAGACTGACCACAACCTCTTCCGGGTCGCTGGTCAGTGGCCAGTTTTATTTTTGGGAAGTGTTTAATTTATTGTAATGCATGCAGCAGAGCACTGTCAGGCTGAGACTGAGCTGAATTGTCACTTCTCAACATTCTTGTCACACAGGCATGAAAAGAATTTACTTATTGTTAAACAGAACCAAACTTACAAAAAATGAAGTGATGACACGTAAGATGATGACGGTCTCTTATGGATTTAAATGCAATTTTGATTACTTGGGGAAACTGTTTCTCATAACACACTTGAAGAGGCTGCTGCTCCTTTTGGAATATGTGTCACAAAGACAAAAAAAGCTAAACACACACCCAGAGTTAATCCTTTTAGTGTGATGAGCTTTGCTCTCACGAGTTGTGTTTATATAATGCGCAATGACTGGACAACCAATGAAGGTTTTAGACTTTTGCTCTAGAAATTATAGATAGTTGACCTCAGTGTCATTTGATTTTGGAGGTATCATTTTATTTCCCACTGGACAACATTACATTGTCACAAATACATTCTGACATATGGTTCTCAAATCACTCTTGTCATGTATGAATCTGAAAATCTGAATGTGTTCTGATCTGTTCTCCAGGGCGGGTACAAGAGAAGTGCATAACAAGCTCGAGAAACACAGGTGAGTTCAAGTGCCTCCTCAAAAATGATCCTTTTATTTATTAGTCATCATTACAGAATGTAAACAGTCCAAAGAAGTCCACTGGCGGCGTGGATTCAAGTGTGCGTGTGTCATGTGTCCATCAGACGAGCCCACTTGAAGGAGTGCTTTGAGACCCTGAAGAAGAACATCCCCAACATTGATGAAAAGAAGACCTCCAATCTAAGTGTGTTGAGAAGTGCTCTGAGATACATCCAGGTAGGAAACAGACTGACACTTGATTCCGATTCTGTTGCTGTCAATTGCATCACAAATCAGTTTCGGCTTAGAATTACACAGTGACAAAACTGGTCAACTAGTGTCCTTTTTTTGAATAGCTATTTCAAGTACCTACAACTGCACATATTTGAAATAAAACCTAAATCAAATAACCTCTTTCAGTACTGCATTAAAATGTAACTAACATGATTGCATGAACGAAATGGGATTTAATCAGCCATTTACAATATTTCTTTTGCTGGCTACTGTTATATTGGTGCTCATTTATAAAATAAAACAAGCACAAAAAGCAGCTGGAAAGGGCTATGGTACACACCAATGATTTGAAAAACAGCATGTCATGTATTGGCTCTACAGTCCACCGCTGAAAGGTTTAGCACCTTGTTTACTGTACATGACGGCCACATGATACACACCCCAACCCTGCAGTATTTTCACCAGTGTCACTTTTCTTTGCAGAATACAGAATCTCAAAAACAGGTGGGAGACCAAGACAAAGACAGATTGTGAATCCTCAAATGATCCAAAATTACTGGAAATTGCTCTTAGAGAGGGGAAATGTTGACCAATGCTTGTCACATGCAATATAATGCGCCACACACACGTCGTTCCAAGTAACTGCTTCAAAGTTGGCATCTGACTTCAACTTTAAAAGGCCCCAAAATCTCACTTTGTTCATGACCACGAGTGGTAATAGATCACTTGGAACAAAAATTTAGAACAGGGTCTACATACTTTGCCGTTAGCCTAAAAACTGTACCATGTGTGCACACAGCATTCTTCAAATGGTTGTGATACAGCATTCTCAGAATGTCTGAATGTGATCAACATTTTCAAAAAGCCTTTTTTTTTTTCATGTTGGTGCTCACAAAAAAGACATCACAACTTTGTTACTGTCTCTGAGTTGACTGTCTTGGCGGCGTTATTAGAACAAGAATGCATATAATCAAATATTTTTTATATCGAATCAGGTGTCTTCTAACTATGCAAAAAAAATAGTCTAAATATTTCAAATTAGAGATCGTTGCTCATAAATGGGGCCGAAGACTCAGCCCAGGCCCACTAGATGTTATACAACGTTTCATTTCATTGAAATTGGGCACTTAGACTTGTGAATCCAGCCTTATGAGTATGGTGCAATGTGCGAGCAATATGCGCCATGTTTATGGCTTACAATGTAATGACCGGGCAAGTTACAAAGTCCACATTTGGCCTGGTTTTAACACTTTCAGACTGTAACATTACATGGATCTTTTTTTTTTTAAACCCCCCCCCTCTTCCTATGTTTATCTTATGCAGAACTCAACTTCAATGTTTCTCGCACATTTTATCACAATAACAACAACAACACAATTCGGCTTCAGACGGTCAAAATGTTTCGCAACCAAGCTGTTCCCGTAGAATAGAATAATGTCCTTCCTGAGGGCTTCTGGAAAGTATTCGTCTTTCCCTTTTTGATGCTGAAGAGGCTGGTACGCTCGATGCCGAGTTGCTGCAGTCTGACTGTCAATAATAAAGAGGGAAAGTAGGGCACGGTGGGTGCAGAGTGTTTTACTCATTACTCCTCCCACTAGTGGAGAATGACCCACCTTCTCTGATCAACAAGTGAGCAACACATATTCAAAACAAAATAGTGAGGGGGACCAAAAATTTGACAGATTCTTGTCAAAATAAGTGTCTGTGGGCACACTCTTACAACCATTAACCAAACTTATGTACTGTAAATGCACACTGACTGCCCAAGCATTGACTTATTCTGTGGTCATGTCCCAAAAGGGAGCTCAGGTGAGGTTCCACTAAGAGGCTTAAAGTTGAGCATATGTGCTGTTGCATGTTCACTGGTGTGCGTGTGTTTTAAGATCTACATGGCAAATCAATCATGTACTTGACATGCATTTTTTTTATAGTCAATTGCTGCTTCATGTCATTTCTAGTTTTGTAGTCGCCCTCCAAGTCAATAACAAGTGTGAACGGTTTACTTCATTCTGCCAGTGAGTCATCTCTTATGTGAGGAAAGGATTTTCAGACCAAGGTGTTAAGATTTTTGGCAAAGATTTGGTTTTGTTTAATGCTGTCGTTGTGAGTCATTTGGCAGCTCTGACCTACATCCTTAACTTTGTCTCTTTGACATACAACAATGGCTTTCCATGTAACAAGAAAACTGTAAAGGCGCGCCCGTAGAGGCTGAAAAGTAATCTCCAATGCAGTCCTCCCACATGCTCCGCCCCTCCCTTATGGGCCTCTCTGAGCTTTTAAGGCCACATGAGCAGCGAGCACATGGCTAGCTGGAGCCGTGTGACGTCATCTGCCTGTGCTGCTCCTCCACCCAGTGCTGCAGCAGTTAGGCAGGCAGGAATCGGGAGCACTCGCAGTTGGAGCTGCCAGCTGTGGGCAGGGAATGCATAGCAGTAAACACGGGGGCTCGCGTTCCCCTCCTCCATGACCACTCGACGTCGTTCTGCTTGCTTTGTTCCCAAAAGCCACAAGGAGCTGGAGTATGTTTCGTGAATGTGCACTTCATATTCAGTTGGAGGCCCCTGACAGTATCTTATTTTGCTGGTTTGATCTTTATGCTAATATCTCATAGCAATCAATTTTTAATGTTGCTTGTCCTCATTAGGGCTCCCATTGCGAGTGTGGTGGGGGTCCACTCTGGACTGTTTTGAGTTAGGTTTTAAGTCACATAAACCTGGCATTTGAACAGGGGTGTGTAGACGTTTTCTCTGCACTGTAGAATAAGAACAAGAAAGTGATTTTCCACACACAAAGCTTTTCCTGTGAGCTGCCACGCACCACGTGAAGTTGCAGCTGGAAGGCATGGCCAGATGAGGCTTTACGCTCAGCACACAGTCACAAGACCTCAAGCCGGGGCGGAGATATCCGGCTTTAGCAGCGTGTTTGCAACGTGGCCTCGCACGCCGCTGGCCCTTTAAGACGGCGCCCTATACGCAGTACAGCTTGTCCTCCTCAACTGCTGCGAGTGAGTCGGGGAGTAGACTGCCCGCCCCTCCCCCCTCAGTGAGGCCATGTGCGCTGCGCTACCCCCCACCCCACTGGTTGCTTGTGACAGCCAGCTCGACCAGTGTTTACCTTACACACACCCTCGCACTCAATGCGGCCGATTCCTCGCTGATCTAGATTACCGCGCAAATAAGGTTGAGGGTGGGCCTTATCGCTCAGGAATTGTGTGAGTGTGTGTGTGCGTGTGTGTGCGTGCGTGTGTGCGTTTGTGCGTAAGGGCAGGAGCGCTGGTGTCAATCATGCGGTAGGAAACAAAAGGTGCTTGGAACCCGATGTCCTAGCAACACGGCGATACGATTAGCAGGACGCCATGTGGGAGCCATCTGCCTCCAAGCGGCTTCTCGGGTTGCGTGCGTTTCTACGGGGACGGCCGCATTTGTTGTTGTCTCTGCCACGTGCGCGCACACATAGACGCACAGTAGTGAAGTGGGTCTCTGTGTTTGTGGAGCACCTCGCCCGTTCCCTCCTTGACTCATCGTTTGTTTGAGGCGAGGCAAGGAGGTGGGTTCTCGTGTCAATCCAAACGAAGTCTTTTTGTCCTTCTACATTGTGAGGGACTTAGTGTCAGTCTAGTAACACTTTACGTCTTGTTCAACGTTGTAAATGGGTTGTCATGGAAACCTGTGTGTTTCCTTGACAACCAGTGATGACGAGGGATGCGTCAAATCGTGTCCTTATGTGAGTGAGTCCACTTGTCCTCACTCGTCAATAATGTCGTGGGGATGAGTTGGAGCCACTGACTTTCGGCCAGAGGCGAGTGCACCCTGGATTGGGCGCCATTCAGTCACAGATTGAGTCAAGCACTCATCCCCATTGACATTCACACGTATGAACAAATGTGGAAAGAAGGTGCAATACCAGCAGAATACTTTCACAACTGTGTCCAGAGCATTTAAATGTGACGCAGAAGGAACGGCGCTGGAGTTCAAACTGTCGCCACCTTAAAACTTGCTATTAGCTTTGTAGGCATTTTGAAAGTAATTTTATTCGCTGTAAGAACTCATAATAAAATTCAACTTCATGTATATTTTATTGCGTTGATGTTGTCGATTAGATGTGCAAACTAAGACATTACAGCAAACACAAACTTGTTCACACCATCGTTAGTAATTCAGTGCGACTCAGCATATCCGATCAGATTTTTTCATTTGCTCCATGCTTCACTGAACTAAAGTTGTGCATATTGTCACCCACTTTCATGCAGTCTAGTTGAATTCTTAAGATTTGATGTTGCCTGTGCAACTGCACAACTGCATTGTGTCTGCCACGGAACGGCAGGCGCCACTAATGCTGGATGAAGATAAGGGGGACGGGTGCCCGCCTTTTTCCAAAGAACTCATGTGTTGTACGTACGTGCGCCGCTTGACTAAACGTGCCCTTTAAACGCACAAACACGCGGTGACTGGCCCATACATTGAACACAAGCAGGAAGTCCACCCAATCAGGAAATGCTTTTATGACCCTGACTCAGTTCATCGGTAATCGACTTCACGCCGTGTCTTCCCATTGAGGGCACATGGATGTAGATTTGCGTAAACAAGTCAACAACTTACATGCTCTTATTTTGTGCTCACACAGCTACTTCTCATTTGTTAGTAGGTTTTGATTTTAGTGTTGCGTGTCAGCTGACCTGCAGCTCAAGGGGAAACTAGGTCACAGAGTCATTGGCTGGAAGCACCGCCCACTTTCCATCCCCTTCCACGCCTCGTCTTGTATGTGTGCTTTTGCTCCATAACCAAAACGGCTTCATAACAATGACTTGCATTTGCAATTTTCCCCAATACTTTATTAGATCAATATTGTTTAAAGGAATTAATTCACTCATAAATAGTACACGTTGTTGGCAGGAGTCCACACCTGCAATTTCAATAGAATCAAGAAGTTGCTTATTAGCAAACACATAGCAACATGCCACCTATATTATTTCACTTAACAGTTCAAGATTAGTGCTGGTCTGCAGTGTGCCAAGTCACATTCTTGTTAGAAGAAGCTTTTATCAATCCCACAACCGAAATTATATTTTTGTAGGAGCCACATTTGCGCACAAGTATAAGAATATCAAGGAATAAAAAAATCCAAAGAATCAATGTGCTTACAGTAGCTATAAAAAGTCTACACACCCCTGCTCAGTACCAAGTTTCTGTTATATATGAAAAAAATACACTATTAATGTTTTTGTTTTTTTAATGCAGTAGTGTATTGTTCTACGGGCACTCATGACTTTGTACGCTGGCAGACGCTGAAGCGCAAAGAGAAGGAGTACGAGCACGAAATGGAGCGTCTGGCCCGTGAGAAGATCGCCACGCAGCAGCACTTGGAGGATTTGAAGAATGAGCTGAGCCAGTGGATGGACGTGGTGGAGATCGAGCGTGTGCTGCGGCAGACGGCGCAGCCCGAAGAGGACCAGGCCTCCACTTCCACAGCCTCAGGTGGGCAAAAAAAAACAACAAAAAACAGTTGACAGCAATGATGGACACAGGACAGATAAATATTGATAGTCCTGTAAAGGTAGCCGCTGCCGTTTTAATGTCTTAATGGGCCTCCTGTGATCCTCAAATTAAAGACAGCGTTAAAACAATAATCAGTCGTACACTATCGGATATTTTTAGAATTGATTCTTCTTGCGACAATTAAATTTTATTTTGTACAAACATCTTTTTTCCCTCCTATTGTTTATTTTAGATTGTTTATTCATTAAATGACAACTAAACAACAATTAAGCAATGTGACACTACAGCGATCGATGCTCATTGTTTTCCAAAGTAAAAGCAATAGTTTGCAAATGTCTCATTATAATTAAACACAAAAGATGATTAGTCTGCTTTCATGGACAACAGAAATCCAAGAAACTTGTCTGGTATCATTTTGGGAAGTGTCACACTGAATACTTAAAAAACTGAAAGGCACACTGTGTTATTTAATAAGTTGGTCAAGTGACATTTGTGTGTGCTTGCAGAAGGCGAAGAGGTGATGGACGAGGACGACGAAGATGAGGAAGTGACGGCGCGACCTCCGAGCGAGTCGCCTGCCATCCCTCAGGCCCACAAAACCGAAAGTCTCCACCAGACGCCTCCCGTCCGCTCCTTGACTTTGACAGCCCCCACCCCTTCCTTCATCGCCCATCACGTGTCGGCGCTGCATCCGCCGCCCAAACCCCCCGCCCCCGGTGCAGCCCCCTCCACTGGCCAGCCCACTTTACACCCCACCGTCATCGCCCACGCGTCCGCCTCGCACCCGTCCGTCATCCAAGCGGTCAACCACGTCATCCAGGCTGGGGGACCGAAACATATCGCGCAACTGGCGCCGGGGCAGCCGTCTATTGGCCACATCACTGTGCACCCGGTGGCCCACCTGAGCTCCCACCTCCCAACCCTGTACCCCCAACCGGTGGCCGTCACGCAGCCCGCCTTGATAAGCCACATTGCGCACACTCTGGGCCACGTCAACGGCGCCGTCAGCCAGCCTCCTACCGGCACCGCCATCGTAGGCAAACAGACTGTGGTGGCCCACCACCCGCAGCTGGTGGGCCAAACTGTCCTCAACCCTGTCACCATGGTAACCATGCCATCTTTTCCCATCAGCACTCTGAAGCTCGCCTGAAGCTGCTCAGCGACACCCCTCCGTACGAGACCGCCACGCCGACAGCCAAGGAGGGCTCAGTGGATCAACACCCTCACTCGTCATGTCTACTGCTTCAGTCAGGGACAGGAAGGACCTGCTGGGGCGGACCAATAGCAGGGCTCGACGTGACTCATCCCGCCATAAGCAGCAGGTTGAGAATGGGAGTCAACAGAAGCCCCGCCCCTCTGCCAGCACACTCGTGCTTATCTGCCGCATTCAAATTGTGGACTGGATCCACTCTGTTGGTGTGGAGCTGCAGTCCTCAGGTTCGTGCGTGTGGCAATACCGCCCCCCGCTGTCCACTAAGGTTCTGTATCTTAGCATACGCACTCACTGCTCTACAGCTTTTGTGTTGGCTCGTTGAGTCATGTGTTTACACTAAACCGTTGTTCCATTGTTTCCCAACCTTGATTGAGCCAAATCATCTGACTTGATGTTTTCACATTTTAGAAACAAATCTCATGGCACACCACCAAACATAAATTTCACCCAAACTAAATATGCAAGGTATTTATGTACCTTCTCTCATCCAGTGGAATAACATTTCAAGGTATTTGTCGTCAAATAATTTTAGAACTAATTATGTGAAATTGGACAATTTGTAGCAGAATACCTGTTGAGCTTTTGGCACACTGGTTGGGAATCAATGCTCTAAATAATAAATGGATGCAGAAACCGGTTCAACCTCCCAACTCTTGTATGGGATTATTAAAATTTCAGTCAACTACGGAAGTGACACATTTGGACTGTAAATACTAGATCATTTGACGTTACTAGCACTGTGAAACTCAAGAATCCAAGCTGTTTAACATGGCATGAACCACGTACAACATGCTAGGCTCTCTGTTGTGATTTGAGATACAAATGAACCCGCCCCCCCACACCTTTTTTTTAATTAATGAAAAATATGTACATTATGTTAACTATCATCTGTATGTAAACTTTTTGTCACTTGTAATTCTCAAGTTCTGTCTCCATTTGTTTTTTTTTTTGGGACCATGTACTTACCTTTACGAAGGTTACAAAACATGACATTTGGCCATTGTGCAAAATATTCTGTGTACTTAACGAAATTTGTCTGGTTTGTTCCCATTCCAAGTGATTGGAATTGCGAAGATAAAGCTTTAGTTGTTGCTCTTCAGTCTATGTGCTAATAAGCCTGGAGCAAATAGGTTTGAAATCATGATGGAGCCCAACACAAAATGTCTAAAAGTGGTCAGTGGTGATGACACTGGAAGACATGAACAATATTACACGTGTGTTTTCCCTATGGCGAAAGTTGTATTTGTAAATAGCCTGTAAAAGCTGGGCTGAATTAGATTTCACTATTCTGAAAGACGCTGGGAAAATTATATGGAATAAGAACTATATAAAACATGACTTAATAAAAGGTTTTTGTTTGAAAATGTCTGGAGCTTTATCTTGTTTAATTTGGTAAAAATTACACTTTCCTCATCTGTTTTGCCACAGGTCACAGTTTTGGAATAATTGGATATTCTCATTAGAATGCATTACTTCTCATTAATACATTGTTCTAGACTAAAACTAAAAGTATCCACACAGAAGGACATCGGAAATATTACAGAAATGTTCATGTATAGTAAGTCTTTTTTTTTTTTTAATTCAAATAATGACCTTTATATTTTTAAGTGAAAAAAATGTTTTTTTGGTGAAAAAAATACATAATGTAAGGCCTTTTTTTAGTCAAAAAAAAGATCATGTATACATAATCTTTTTTTTTTTTAACTAAAAAAAGGGGTGTCGAACTCCAGTCCTCGGGGGCCGCGTTCCAATATGTTTTCCAAGTTACCCTCGTTATACACACCTGAGTGAAAAGATCAGTTCATTTTTACGTCCTGCAGGAGCCTAACTTTTGACACAGGTGTACTTAACGAGGGAATCTTGGAAAACATGTTGGAATGCGGCCCCGAGGACTGGAGTTTGACACCTGTGACCTTTGACCATGATATTTCCCTAATAAAGTGGCCTCTTATTAGGTACACCTGAAAATGGCGGTGTACCTAATGGAGTGTCCGAGAGACGTCACAGATCAACCAGCCAATCAGAAAGTGGGGGTGAGGGCGGGTGTGGCACTTTCCACTTTCAGTTAAACCAGGGGTGTCGAACTCCAGTCCCCGGGGGGCCGCGTTCCAATATGGTTTCCAAGTTACCCTCGTTAAACACACCTGCGTGAAAAGATTTTGATCATTTTCATGTTCTGCAGGAGCCCAATTTTCACACAGGTGCACTTAACGAGGGAATCTTGGAATACATGTTGGAATGCGGCCCCCGAGGACTATACATTGTATAGTGAGGCTTTTTTTTAGTGTAAAAAATGATCAGGTATATCAGTTTCTGTATATTCTCCATTTTCAGGTGTACCTAATAACAGGCCACTTTATTAGGGAAATATCATGGTCAAAGGTCACAGGTGTCAAACTCCAGTCCTTGGGGCCGCATTCCAACATGTTTTCCAAGATTCCCTCGTCAAGTGCACCTGTGTCAAAAGTTAGGCTCCTGCAGAACGTGAAAATGACCTGATCTTTTCACTCAGGTGTGTATAACGAGGGCAACTTGGAAAACATATTGGAACGCGGCCCCGAGGACGAGTTCGACACCCCTGATGTATAGAAAGGCTTTTTTTAGTAAAAAAAAGACCATGTACACTAAAGCTTTTTTTTTCTAATTAAAATAATGACCTTTTATTTTGTTGTGATTTTTTTTTTTACAATGTATATAAGGCTTTTTCTTAACTGAAATGACCATGTAAATAACAGGCTTTATTGTTTGAAAAAAAGTGCCTTTTTTGTTTAAAAAACTGGCCATGTAAATGGCTAAGGCTTTTTTAGTAAAAAGAAATTATAGTAAGACTTTTTTTTTTATTTAAAAAATGACCATGTAGAGTAACACCTTTTTTTAATTTAAAAAAAAGATCATGTATTGTAAGGCTTTTTTAATTAAATAAATGACCATGTATGTAAGGCTTTTTTTTTCTTCAAATGACCATGTATAGTAAGGTTTTTTTTGTGTGAAAAAATGACCATATATAGGAAGGCTTTTATTTACAAAATTACCATGTACGTATAGTAAGGCCTTTTTTTTTTTTAAATTAAACAAATGATCATGTATTTCAAATTGTAATTGTATTTTTATTAGCATTGTTTTTTGTTAGTTTTTTTGTTTTTGCATATTTTCCCCGGTCTTTCAATTTGCATTTATACATTATAACATAAATATACTTGAAGCATGAAATAAAAAATTAACTACGACAATATGTGACACAAAAGTAAATATTGCCAAAGAATAAAGGGTGGAGGACAACAGGACGTTGTGCTGAATTACAACATGAGGTTTGTAATCACATTGTTCAGAGTACTAGCATTAAAAATATTAATAATAATGCACGAAGTTAATGAACTTCAAATGATAACGTTAACATTTGTCATAAAACGTGAGCTAGAAATTAAATTCCAAAGTCTATAATTAACCATTACTGTATTAGATATTGCTTCAATGGAAAATTGCTTCAGTGTGTCTGTAGTTAGGATTTTAGCCATCTGCACTACCACTTTTTGAATAAAAATGCTGAAATAAATGCGTCTCCAATAAAATTTAGTGAGGTGCACGTTTAAGTGTTGCCACTAACAAAACACGGTGGCAATTTCAACTTGAAATCAAATTCATCGACAATTTCCATTCATTCAACTCATACAAAGCAGGTTAAACAACAATGTTGCAAAATAGTTTTCACGAGATAATCTGTAGAAAAAAAATATTTTTCGGTGTTGAATAAAGAAAAGACATTTGATATATTTATGTTGACTTATCGTAATAACAGCAAATAAAAATAACCTGCACCAAAGTAGAAAAAAAAACAATCTCCAAAAAAATGTTTGACAGTTTCAAGAGAAATTGATTAATTTAAATTTCTGAACAAGTGTCTCTTGTTTGTTGTTGTTGTTTTTACTCAATGATATTTTACAAAGTGGAGCATTCTTGCTTCATCCTGCCGAGTTAATGACGGGCACTGATGAGGTTGATGAGGTTGGGATGGGAGGTGAAGGTTCAAGCGGGCGACGCAGCATGTCAGTAGGCGTCCTTCCTGGTGTGCATTTGGTTCTGAATCCTCTGCAGCATCTCTTGCATGCGCCGCAACTGATGGGACACATCACAACATTACACATTACGTTACACACACTGGTGGGCACTAAAAGCCACACACAATCAATAAAGCACTGCGATTCCAATCACATGGCCTCATCTGCCGCCACACACAAGTAGCTGGTGGGTGCCAGCACCCAATATCTTTACATAATGCTTAATTTTGATAGTATAATGCTATTTGTCAACACAAAAACAAACAAAGGAACGATAACATAGAAACAATAGTGTATTTTTATTTTTTGATGGAATAAATTGGATCAGGTGTGATAAAATAGAAAATAGAGCTAAGTGTAACATCTTCTGTAATTGACGACAGCATTAAGTAAACAGTGAACCTCCACTAGATGGCAGTTCATTGTTTACGGTATTTTTTTATATGTTTTTACGTGTTGCCGCTGTAGCAGTTGTTTGAGGATTGTAATTAGAGCTATGGTTATTTCTGCTAACGCAGGGTGTTTGTTAGACAAATATATAATAAATATTCAATTGAAAAGAAGGTGAATTTCTCTTATTTGAAGAACTATCTGAGGAACATTGTGATGTTATGCTATAATAAACATTTTTATTGTAAACTTGTGGGATGGGTAAAACTATTTATAGAAGCATTTACGTATGATCTTATTATATTGTGGTGGTCCAGAACTTATCGCTGGCATCTAGCCAAACCCTTGTACTGCCAAAATCAACCCATTCAGCATGTTCATTCAATCATGAATAATGAATGCCTTGTCAAAGAGCATAAGCCATTGTATACATGAATGCATTGTAAAAAATAACATACGTGTGGTGTTGACTGACCTAGCGTGTGTAATTTGTAAAAATTATTGTACATTTACAAAAATCATGACAAGAGAATTTAGCCCGAAACCATCAATACTTATATTCTAAATGTGCAAACTTCACCATATGCTGCTGTTATTATTGTAGGCTGCATTATTGGAGCAGAATTGGTGATACACTTCGCATTAAGTTAATTTTATTCCATTGTATATGGATTCTACTTATTTTTTGTGATTATCTATGCTGAAACAACTATCTAATCACGCCAACTGCGAATGTGACCAAAAAAACATGGAGAGTGAGAAAAAGAATGAAGACCAACGAGAACACAGCAGATGGGAACCTGACAGGGGAGTGCAACCAAGTATGAGACCAGTCAGAAGATAAACAGCGAGATTATAGCTTGTAACAACATGGAGAGCGAGAACAAACAGTGAGAATGTGTCCAATATGAGGAGAAACATAGAGAAAATAAAGTGAAAACAGCCATGAGAAGTCAAAGAAGTGGCCAAGCATCAACAAAGCAATCTCATTTAAAATGTTTGCTGCTGAAACATGAGCTGCAATAGCATGAGAGCCGAGGGCCCTTAAAGGGCCTCGTCCTCCAGATGGGAGCGGGCCTGGCCGTGGCCTCCGCACTCCATCTCAAACGCGTGCGGTGCCCGATGCTCGTTATCAGCGTGCCGCTGCCCGGGAAGGAGCGGCGACTCCGTTTGGGGGTCAGCGGGCCGTACCTCTTCGTCTTTTTCCCGAATCAGCTTTTCCGTCTGACTGTCAGTGACGTCGCCCACTGCTGGGATAGGGAAGTCGGTGCCGCTCTCTCTGGTTAGCTTACTGGGGACACACATGCACACACGTGCAACATTGACATCTATATACTTTGTACTCTACCATTTTTGGGGATGTTGGGCTTTGGACTGAAGTCACAGGATGAACCTCAAATATGAATATTCTATTTCCTGATCTTGATAAAGTCTCTCATTAGCCAACAAGTAAATCATCTCAAAGCTCTTAGTGCAATCGCTAAAAATGTGAATCAACATTGTTCCAATATCTTTGCATCATACTTGCGGTTGCGCTCCTTCACAACCATGCGAGTCATATTCTGGATGCAGTGGGCTCGGTAGTTCTCGTAGTGGGTCTCCCGGGTCACGTCCTTCAGGTCCTGCATGTGACTTCGAACGAGCATGTTCCTCAACTTCACAAAGTCACAGTGTGCCGAGTTCTCAACTGCAGAAGGACCAATACGAAGATGGCAACATGCTCAAGCTGCACGTGGCACATTTGGTGTCTCAACTTTGAACTTGGGGGTGGGGGGCTTCCTTACCTTCGACGATCCCCCAAGGGTACAGACGACCTCGCACCCGCTTGCCTTTGGCTTCCACCACTGTGTTGCTGCCGATTACGGCAAATGGAATGCTGTCCTTATTGTGGGAAAAGGTAGAATGAATGAAATGTTAGGACAATTAGGGCAAAAGTGTTGGGAAACCAGGCCTCGTTGCAAACAATCCCTTATTAAGTGATAAATGCATCCCAATACTAATGTCCGTACAATATAAGGTCACCCTCTCTTTCCTCTTTGTCGTTTCTGCCTTTGCAATATTTTCGAGAGATTGCTGCAAAGACACGACACGCTTCACGGCATGATGAGCCCGCGCGAAGGGAGCCGGAGGTGGAGGCTGACTCACAACTGCTAAATCAAGAGGAGCTCAACAAGGTCACGCTCCTGTTTTATTTCATTAACCACCAACGTAGCACTGTCCTAACATCACATCGTGTGGATGGATCATCGTCGCAATGTTCAAAGTGAAAAAAAAAGTATCTTGTGGCTGCTTCAGCACAAATGGTCTCACTCTCACCTTCAACTCTTGATCTTGCTGCTTGAAGTCGTCATCTTCATCAGAGTCGCAGTCGGGGAACTGGTATATCTTAATACCATATAGCTCGATCTCTTCTCTAATCTACATCAAGTAAAGCCAACAAAAGCATTTTAGCCGCTAGGTAGAAGCCCCGGAAATATCAGTTATGCAAGAAAGAGCTCAACGGCCCCACCTTTATTTTTTTCTTCTTGACCTCACTTGGGGTGAGCGTGTCTGCTTTGGCCAACACTGGAACAATATTAACTTTCTCGTGCAAGGCTTTCATGAATTCTACATCCAGCGGCCGAAGGCTGCAAAACACAACACGAGTATGAATGAAGTAAGTCTGTGAATGCAGCAGGGAGGAGGAGGATGATTGACTGTTGGCTTGTGCAGTGACCACCAGATGCCAATAGAGGGAGCAGTTTCACCGCCGCTGTGACTTTGAATCACCCCTGAAGCACGACTTTATGCTTTGAGGTGGTCCTTACATACACATTATGGAATGATTCGAAAAGAAGAAGAGATTAACCTGAAGACAATTACTCAAGTGGAAACGCTAGTGACTGTGTACTGAAGCATTCATTTGTAATCATGTCGGTCAATCAGTGGCTGTGACCAAAGTGGGTCAAATCTGATCCATTCTCGGAGGGCAGATTAAAGGCATGGTCGTCCCTGGGAAGGACGCGGCGGCTTTCTCGTACCCGTGGCCGAAGGGGGAGATGAAGTAGAGGCAGCAGTGCACTCGGTTGTCTTGGATGTTTTTGCGGTTGAGGCCACTCTCATCCCTAAAGTATTGCTCAAACTGCTGGTCGATGTAGTCTGCCACTGGCTTCCAGCTACAGCGGAGACAAGCAGCTTCTGAGCACGCGCCCAACAAACAGCAGAAACGGACAGTGTCTGTGTCTCTGTGTGTGTAGCGTACCATTCCGTGTTGTTAACAGCATCGCCAAAGCCGGGAGTGTCTACAATAGTCAGCTTCAGCTTGACTCCTTTCTCTTCAATATCAACAGTGTGCTTGGTGATTTCCACCGTTTGCATGATCCGTTCTAAAGAATGACACAAGCACAAACAACAACTAGAAATGTGCTGGTGAGTAATAGCAGCGCGCACGCTGGAGTTCCCAAACATTCCAATTCACAAGTGGATTTTCCATCCAATAGCACTTGGCACTTTTTGCTACTGGCAAAACAAGGTCAACAAGGTGCCATTTATCAAACCTTATTCCATGTTGAGACCATCTGATTGACCTGAGGGTCACCCATTAGTAGAGCAGATTTGCTACCTTATTTTACCTTATTTATTATTTGAGGACACACGGCTGAAAATTAAAAGGAGGAATAATAATTGAGGCGGTGCTGTGCATGGTCACCTTCGGCATTGAGCAGTCTCCTGTCTTTGTATAGATCTGTGAGGAAGAGACTATTGACCAGGGTGGATTTTCCCAGGCCAGACTCGCCTAGAAGCACAGGTCCGTTCATAAGGAGAAAAGAAGCAAGAAAAAAACCCATTGAGATTTTGTGCTGGGTTTATGGTCAAATGTTGCTGCTGATTAGTCGAGACTAGACATTACCTGCCACCATGAGTGTAAAGTCAAATCCTTTCTTGACCGACTTGCGGTGCACTTGGTTGGGGAGTGTTGCAAAACCTACATATTCCTTGTCCTGATCCTGAAAAGAAAAAAAAAGAAATTAGGACGCACTGCATTCAGAGAATTGGGCACTTAAGTGGGTTGTTTCATGGGGTCTTTTGGTGACAATGTTTGGTATGTGAATAAGTCAACACAAGCACAGCGGCACCAGCAACACAAAGCAACAGTCACTTCCTGCCCCACCAGGACAACAATCAGCTTCTAAACTACACACACACACTGACGCACACACACACAGACAGATATCGTCTTCTCGCTATGTTACCTCATTATTGCTGTAAGGGTCAAAACGGGCCCACGGACTTTTGGGTCGAGAGGGACTGATGGGAAAGGGCAAGTCAAAGTCCACGCTTGGTGGTAAACTGGGCTCGCAACCTGACTCCAACTGGGCCCTTCCCGCCACAAGGGGGTGCAAACCGGACGGGGTGTGAGGGCACTCTTGACCCTCAGCTTCCCCGTCTGCATCATGAGCCTCTTGGCCATGATGGAGCTGCTGTGGACTGTGGTCACGCTCATGCTCAAGGTGCTCATGTTCTACATGACAGCAGGGCTCTTGCAAAATGTTCTCCACCTCGGAGTCATCGGAGTGGCTGGAACGCTAGACGAGTTGGGGGTTGAATGAGGAGGAACAGAAGGGGGTAGATGAAGGAGGTGGTAGATGGCAAGTGTTACTTTTTGAGAGGAGGTAAAGTACAAAGACTTTGTCATCTTACTAAGGCAGGCACAGTGTTGGGAATTTCATGATCAAGCATATTTACTTATGCACTTTTCAATGGGCTTGTTCATTAAATTAGTAAGTTCAATAATCATTTCTGTTTTTTTTCCATGCTATACGCCCGAGTTGCAGTTGACGTACAGTCTATAGAAGGTTCACAAACGCTCGTGTTTGGCTCCAGTTACCAAAGACTGGTGGCTTCCTGGCTGCCACTCAACCAAGATGAATAATGTAGCTGCCACAAGAGAGCCATCAGCCCATTTCATCTCGGCTACAGAGTGGCCCATGTGATGACTTGCACGCACATTTACATATTAGCGCTGAGTCATTAATAAAGGTTGATTTGCTCTATTTGTAAATATGTGTGATCAACACTCAGGAGACACTTGATTATGTGAACCGACACAATCAAATGAGATCCGATAGTCTTGTGTCTCGTTTTACTGATGTAGAATTTGTTCTCACATTGGCAGTGCAAGTGACGAGGCAGGCAGTGAGCGGTACCTGGTCCACATCAAGTTCCCCACTTGGATGTGGGGGAACGGGATAGGAGTCCCGCTCGTCTGATGACGACGGCATTTCATGGTCACTGTCCTCCATTGCAAGTGGGGCTAAAGTGAACTCTGCAATCTTCAACCAGAAGGGAATATGTTCGTGGAATGGTTTAATACGGAACAGAAGGGTCAAGACCACATGGTTGGAGAACCAGGAATTGAGTGAGAGTATCATCGGGCAAAACGGAGAAGAACAAAAAGGAAGGTGGAAAAAAAAAACCCATCATTGACAATATATAATCTCTCAACAATCTCTCCATAGTCTTGTCATTTTGCAGCCATCCACAGCTTTGGGGCATGTGGTGCAATTGACAGTTGCACTCTTTAGGAAATGAGTGACCTGCTTTTCTGTGCTACAACCACAGCTGAGCGATCAATGCCCAACACAGTCGTGTGACCTACATACATACAAACATGGATTTGGTCAAGCCAAAAGTAAACAAAATTAATATTTACTGCATGCTAATTTCATTTTAGTGCACAAACAATCCATGCTGTTCACACATCACACCCTTAGCTTCTGCTAATTCAGTAAAGATGAAAACTTGAAAGATCAATGTAACACCACAACAAACAAGATGACCCAATCCGGCTCACCCTCTGTGCAGAAGCAGGAGCTTTCTCACGCAGGCTACTGAAGATCTACGAGAGCTTTCGAACTTCTGTTTCGCTTCCCTCCGCAAGCTTCTCCTCAAGCAGGAAACAGGAAACGGAGGTATGAGCCTCAGTATTTATACATCACCACCACCGGATGTCGTGTCCTACATGGCCATCGACCCTCTCGGCACCCCCGGGATACTGATCACACACATTGATGAGATCCACCATTGGGGCAGTGTTCAGTACAAACATCACACTTTGCCGTTATCACACACACCGCGCTATTCAAATGAGCTACTAAACCCTTTTTTTATTTTTTTTTTATTCATCAAGTCTGAATTATATATTACAGGGATGCTAATGAACTTACTAATTAAGTAAGTTACTAATATGCCAACATAATCGTGTAGGACATTAACAATTAAGGAAGCGCTCATTTGTATGGAAATGTATGCCACACTTTTCTAACATTGTCTGACTTGCAAATGTTGGTCGTCTTCTATTCCAGCCTCTATTGTGATATACAGGGATCGAGTTAAAATTCACACAAACGCGTTTGTGTGTTTAGCTCACACTGCTCAAACTGAAAAAAAATGATGCAGTGACCAGTCAGCACTTTTTGTTGCAGAATAACAAAACGCTTAATTGTTGTTAATTATTTTCTCATTAAAATAAACTGTGTAAATAATTACACCAACTCAATAACACATATTTTAAAACTCAATACTCCTTTCTCATGTTAAGCACGACACGACCAGAACAAACCCAATGCCTATGACTAAGGGTAACATACGATCAGGCTCAACAACGCAATTAAGCAAGCAAAACCTGAGCCACTTTACAACAAAAGTCTCCAGAATGCTCAACACAATATTGACAGCAGTCATCACATTTAGAATGGACAAATTCAAACTATCTAATCAGAACGCAGGCAACAAAAGACTCCCACTGGGGCCAGTCTCATCGGAGACATGGACCAATTAAGCTTTCCCTACTTGGAGCAACTGGCATTTAAGCTCCACTTAATAATGAATTGGCCTAATTTTAGAAGTGATTAATGAAACACTTAATATTAGATGCTAAGTATGTTTCTGTTCAGGACCTCAGGCCTAAAAAAAATATCATGACAATAGAAAAAAGAAAATAAAAAATAGAAAAAATAGAAAAAAGGGTCTGCCTATTGTTGTATGCTGCTCATATTTGGTCGAACGAACCTAAAAACAAAAATTGGTAGTTAACAATTCCACCTCAACACCACAAAGGATATCATGTGACGATTACAAGTAGTCAACTTCTCATCCCAGGAAATCCATGCCCTGAATCCAATTAAAATGAAATGGACCACTCTCTTCTTAAATACTTCAAATCATGGAGCGAGGTAGTGACAGAAATCTCATAGGTACACCGTTGACCACGTAGAAACAGTCACAGTTGAATGGAAACTGTTTTCGTTGCAATCAGAGGACCAACTCCATATTTTCTTGCATTTTCAGTTCCCTTAGGCTTAATCGCCTGGTGTCCCAATAGAGAGAAGAGACGTGGAGCGTATGGAAATGCTATGATGGGACTCCCACACGGGCCCTGAGAAACAATGGAGGGACGAGAAGCCCAATTCAAAAATAAACCACTTGCAAGGTTGACTGCGGTGCCTTGTTACTGTTGGACGGTGGCAGTGGGCTTTTGCTGCAGCGCTGCTGATAGACGATGATTTGTGGCAGCTCTCAAGGGGAGGCCCACATCTAATGCTCCTTCTATGACATGGGAAATGCAAGCAGAAGCTGCCAAAAGTCGTTACCCAACTATATAATATGTTGTTAGTGAACGTCTGTGATGAAAGCAGTTTTCAGCTCTGGAGGAAACGCAGTTGACTGACTCATTTGCAATCCCACAACAATAATCACGATACTACGATTCAGTGCGTGCTAAATCATTTATGGACACCGGCGATACGGTCGCTATTTGATGTTTACGACTTTGAGACATGAATGACCTTCCCAGCAGCATCAGGAACAGAAATCTATGAAGAATTGCTTTATGAAAACAAAAGTGGGAGTACACAAGCTAAATGCCAGTGAGGTCTTTCTCTTGTGGCGAGGCCAGCGGCAGGTGGTCAAGTCAGCCATGTACACTGTGAGTGAATGCCAGCGTTGTTTGAAAAGCACCAGTAAGTCTCTGTGTGACGTCAACCTTCACAATCTCTCCAGACTTCATGTATATTCTGCCTTGCAAGTCAAATTAAGAACATCGTATATAGGTGGTGTGATTTTCAATTTCTGTTACGGTTCTACATTTTCAAACAATCATTTCAACAAAAGTAAGTATAAAACTAAGGAAAGTTTCATCGTATCAGAACGTAGCAGCATTCACCTACAAAGTCTAGCACAGACACCACCAGATGGCCGTACTATGTGTGTGTGCTCAAAGAGAAGAGGTGACGAAAATAAATATCTAATACTTCCAACATTCATTTCAGAAGATCTGTGCACTTTGCTTTTGGGTTTCATGAGTTTTGCAAACTGGTTAAAGGAATCTATGTTGGACAAGAATGTACTCTTGATGCAAGATTACAATAACAAAACTGGCAGGACACATTACACAGAAAACAATACATGACAACCAAGTGCTTTTGGGACAATTTCAGCAGACGTGGTTTGGAAAGCTCTAATTGTGTATTTATCTTGTTTGTTTAAGCGCAAAGGGACAAGCACAGCAGTAGAATTCTGCTGAGGATTCATTTTGAGCCCATGGGAGGAAGAACCAAAAGCAACCTGATCTCAATCTTGAGAGCTCCTTTAAGTGCGCCAAGTGTGCTGCTGTAATAACTAACACGAGGTGCAACACAAATTGGACAGTCAGCAAAAAAAACCAAAAAAAAAAAACAAGCAGACATGTTGCTAAAAGCACTGTGAACCAATCACACTACTTTCTGACACAGACAAAGAAGTGACAGTGACGTAAGAGATGAATGAAGAGGAGATCTTACTTCCGGTCTACTTTCATCCTTATCTGGCCTTCATAACGGCGATTACCGCAGATTGCCTAAAAAGGCTGACAGTGCCCACACACACACGAGAACTAACGCACACCCACTTGGGTCCGAGATGGAAAAGACAGTGTCATTCTGTGTCTGCGGCTCTGGGGATCATATTGCAACTGGCTTACATCGTAAGATGATGTGGTCCGGTTCCAAGACAGCAAGGGAGTTCCACTGAACCGCAGCGAAACCCTCGAGTGGCAAGTGCCAATGTTCCAATATGCACCTCTTTGATTATCGAGTTTGTGGGACTCATTTGGAGCTAAAGCTCAGCCTTGTCCATTCTTCCAAAAGGGAGTGTACAGGAAATGGAGGACAGTGCCACCTGCTGCTCAGAAGTTGAAAGATGTGAATGTGATGTCAATGTGGGAGTCATCTCCATCTGAGCATTGGGCAGCATGCAGTACTTACATAAAAGTATGAAAACCATGCAGACAACACATTCTCAGAGTGAATAGCTTGTGTAGATGGGATCTGCCTGGCTGCAAAGTATACAATGCAGTGGATGTGGATGTGCTCTCCACTCAACTTCCACCACCTTTGTAGGAACACAAATATTGCTTTACAATAGCAACAAGCCGGGAGACTAGAATCTCCCTTACTTACACTTCCTACACTTCCTGCTCTATTCTATCAAGATCACACAGTGGCATTCCTGCTGGAAAGGTGCTAAAGCGTTTTCTCACATTCACCCCCCAGCCACATATTGTGTATGGGGAGAGGGGGGGGGGGGGAGGCGGCGCTTCCGCTTGATGGCTAAAAGGTCTTATTGAGATTAAACGGGGTGCAGGCTTTGTTTTGAGTTTGAGTCTATCCATCTGTGGATTGTTGTGGCCTAGCCTGACACGCACATGCACCCTTCCTGCCGAGTGTGATCACCTGCCAGCACACAATCTGTCTAAGGCTCATTTAGCATCCTTATCCAAAGCGAGAACAGCAAGGCCAGCGATCTGAACTCAGAAGTCATGAAGTGCAATTTTGAATGTCTTGCTATTCTGACTGCTTTGCACTGCACTGCACTGCATCATTAGCAGAAGCATGCACAGAATGTCAAATGGCACAGTATGCGTTTCAAGTCAATTCTGATTAAATTACCCTAGTACCATACACATGCAATTTTATAACTTTCAAAGTTGTTTGAGTTCAGCATGTCGGGATAGCTAAACCTACGCAAAATTAAGAGAGCTAGTTGGCTGCAACAAGCAGAGATAAACATCTCTGCTTGGATGATTTATGCGGGGTAGGAGTTGAGCGAGAACTTCACCCGTCCAATTGTAAACTATTTTAAAAACAACAACTCAATTCGTTGTTAATTTACTACCTGACTCAAGGAAATATAGGGGGCAACCCCGGTTATCACTAGTTGATTCTACACAGTACAAATGCCCGGCTGACTTTATAACAACATCTGTAGTGTCTCCAATAGTGATAATATTCAGGGAAGCGGAGCCTGGGAAAAGAAACACCCTAGGAACAAAAGGTAAAACGTGCAAAAATACTGTAAATAATGACATAAAGTTGACTTGCTCTAAAGAAAGGAAATCAGTGTGCTGGTGAATGGCCTGACTTCAGCCTTTCCAAGCAGCCAATCCAAGTCCTATGTTCTAAGAACGCAAAACCACCTTGTGTAATGTCTTATCACAATGTGGCTGACGAGAAAAAAAAAAAAATCAGTCTCAGATCTTGCTGAAACAGTGTGTGAATTGTACCTCGAGCAGATTCAATATGAGCAATTACATCAGTGTCTGGAATGAGTTTCCTGCCTCGCAAAAGGTGCCAAGTTGAGTGGAAACAAACCCTAAGCAGCTCAATTATTCTCACATTCATTACTTTTTCATAAGCAGATTAGGAACCTGCAGTCAGCAGTCCTTAGGGCAGGCAAAGATGGAGGTTTACAGTTCATTACATGTGAGGAACAAAAGTTCCCCTCAAGTTTGCGCCACATGTAAAACCCACAGAGAAAAGCGTATTAGTGGAGCTAGAAAACAAAGGTTGAGCAACTCCATCTAGAGTATCAACTGTTTAGGTTAAAGTTCATCTCGGGCTCTAAATTCACCCATAGGTGTGAATGTGACTGCAAATAGTTGTTTATAATCACATAGAGTATTCATTCCCCCACTCTCATCCAAAGTCACATGGGATACGCCCTGCAAGATAAGTGGTAGACAAAGATACTGGAGAGGAATAGATGCGTCCAGTGCGCAGGTTTTACAGCAGCCATTGGGCTTAATGCTTTATTTCACATGTTTGTGTGGAAGTGGGCTGCTCCACCACTAAGAAGTCTGCACCAACAGTGGTTTAACAAGCTGCTTTCCACTAACATCTAAACGGTTGAATTCCATATGTAGACTATTGTTTATTTGAAAACAACATCTGTCTTCCAGAAGCAACCAACATGCCCTCATAGTTCTCAGCCAGCAAGAGATTTTCACAGCCAAAATGTTGCTATTCACAGAGTGTATCCGGACGTTGACAAGCTGAATGGCATAAACTACTGGTAAAAAAAAAAGCAAAAAGAGTGAGATGCCAATGGTTATTCAGCTGAATTGGGACAGTGAGCCTTCTGAGATATATGTTTAAAGGCTTCATTGTTTGGCAGGGACGATGGCACCATGGCTGGTTATGTGAAGGACAAATCGAAGAGGTTTCAGAATCAAAATTGAGAGAAGAGTGGGAGAACAGTATTCCCCTTTGGCGTTACACACACACACAAACTACCCCTTTGCAAGTATGACCCCAAAAGGACAAAAATGAGTGACTTTCCAATGAAGAGCAGCCATAAAGCTCACATTCCATACTTTAATTCAACCCTCCAGTTACAAAGTTAAATATGGCTGTAATGGTCACAATATAAGCCAAGAGGACATAACTGGAAGGAGTTTTACAAAAAAAATGTTCTTTGGTATATAGCAGCACTGTGGCACTTTCAGAACATCCCACTGATTTTCCAAGTGCTGTACAAACACTATAAACTAAAAGTAGCATGTTGATGTCACACACAGTGGCTGGATCCAACAGTCAAGCTTCAACAATTCAATACAAGTAAAGTATATGATAGACGACAAAAAAAAAAACACAAGCCAAAGCAGAATTTCTTTTTAAAACGTGATAGCAATGTCATTTTTTCGACCCTGATGCTGCACGAATGAGCCACAGAGCAACAGCTGGTACACTAATCTGACGGAAGCTATATTGGGTTCCCGCAGACCATATGTGACTGAGGACTGATTGCTTAGCTTTAGGTGTGATCGTTTGTGTGCCTGTGTGGCTTTAAGTTCAACTCCAGATGTGCACTGTTTTCCGTGTATCTGGTATAAAGACAGTCACTTTATAAAAGACACCATGCTAGTAATTCCATAACTGGCTTGGTGAATTAGGAGGCTGGTGGTGTTTGGCAATCTGCTTACTTGGATAGCGAGAGAAAAGTTAAGTTAAATTCAAAATAAAATTGGAAGTAAAGATTGCACCACCTAATCTTCATGGTATTTGCAACTTGCTTTGAGATGTACGGTTGCCTGAAGGGGCCAAATAAAATAAAATAATCGTGTATATCATTCAAAATCAATCCATTTCTGAAGTTGAAAATAGTCACTCTGAGGGGAATTATTGGTAGGTAGTCACACATTGCAGTGAGACATGGGAACGACTGGTTTGCCCTCATAAATTCAGATGTGAAAATGCATCATTTCACAGAGCTACTTTTCCTACATGTTCTCTTCCACTATTTGAGAGCAGGAATCTGATTGCTGACCTTAGTTGGAATTCTCAGGCTAAATCTAATAATAGCTTACATACTAGCAAGCGGAAGACTTTCAATTCAGCACCTGGACCCTGTTCACCAGTCCCTGTTTTTAGTTTGGCTCAAGGTGGACAAAGTTGTTGATGAGAAGCGAAAGGTCAATGGGAGCAACATTTTCAACCTACTGGACTACTCTACGACCATACATGATGCTGCTGCCCCTGCTGGCGCAAGTCCCGTGGAGACTGGGCAGCAAAACAAGAAAGTCGAGTGAGATAGAGGAGGGCTGTGCAACACTGACTGCTCTTTCAGAGAAGTGACACAAGGCTTTTGTCTGTACAACCACTGAAAAACAAAAGCGCTACAGAAAATTGTGATAAGCGCTTGTTGCAGATCAGTTGAAATGTTATCTCACAGGGCAACAAAAGATAGACAATGTCCTGCATTCGGTAAATGAGCACTTGTGTGTTTAGAGTGGCCCATTCACAATTGCTACAATTGCCTACATTAGGTTAGTGTTATATGGTGAAAATAGTCATGAGAGATTAAAATGTCATTTTTTTCTGATACTTGAAAATGAAAACAAACCCTTTGTGATTGTGAATGCTGATTAGCCACAGTAGACTAAATCATTGGGTGCTTCGATCAACAGTTCATTGTTCATTCTCAAACCATTAAAGATTGTGGCCTACATTCTCCTGTCCAGTTACTGGAAAAACATTCAAAGCATGGTCCAGCTGCTATCAAGAGCAAGTTTCCAATTTTCTTTCTTTCCTTTGTCAAAAAGACACTTAAAAATACACAAAATGCCCAGAAAGTGGTCTGTCCTCAAAGCCCATAAAATGTTACCCATGGCAACCGGTTGACCTGCTAAAACTACTGATTGTTTTTCAACTCTCCTTCCTTCAGACTGGGACTCAAAAGGAGACTAGAGAGGTTTTCAAACAGTAAAAATAAGGAAGTCATTAGCTGCTCATGGCACTTAAACACAAGAGGTGGCGCTTTAAAGCACTCAGTAATAGCTAGCCAAGCTCTCTATGCACACTTATTTGGCGGTTTGCAAGGCGAACAAACTGCACACATGCAGGCAAAAAATGAAGTCAACACCTGTCATTAAAACTACCACACGCAGTGCAGCAGCTAATGAGTATGTTATTTTCTGGAAGACACACATATTTAAATAGAGCAATTATGGTTTGGTTGTATCACTACTAGACTGAAATGAAAGCAGCTGCTTTCTTGGGGATTTGAATTTGAAGTAGACAAAAAAAAAAAAGAAAAAAAGTTGAGTAGGCAAAATGTGATTAGCGATCTTAGATTATGGAATCTTTTCTTGGGTAAAATTGTCTTGCTTGAGTACTGTCCCATCATGGTAGTCCTGGAACAGCAGCCTGCTATACAGACTGTTAAGTCAGAAACATTTCACAATCATCCGAAAATGCATAAATTGAAAAGTGACAAATTTGCCACGTAAGCATAAAGTTGCTGAATGATGAAAAAAATATTTTTTTGTTCCTTCTCATAAATCCGTCACTTTAAATGGTAACCCAAACTTTATTTAGGGCGTTGAGGGTGGAGACACTTTGAAAGAGATGAAATCCCGGCGTGGTTTTAGCGTTTGGAAAAAAAGAGGTCAACACAGGCCACAGGTATGTGAGCACGCTTACGTGAACATTAAAAGAAAGCAACCCTCAAGCCCAAGGGAGTTATCACTGGAAGTGGCAATGAGGATTTTGCAGAGACCCTTGCGCTCCATCAGAAGATGCCAGTAAAGCCCAAGAGGAGAAGAAAACCAAGTTCATCAAAAAAGAAGGGAAGGGAGGGCCGGCCAAAAAACGGAACAAGTGAGGCAGGGGCCACGTCTGCTTTGATCTTTCAACAAGACCCATATGTTGGAATTCTCAACACATTCTAACGCTTCCTTCCATTTGATGCGAAGATAAAACATGAATCAATACCCAGATAATCTGAAAAATAATCTTGTTGTGGCCTCTTCTGCATGTTAAGGTGATCTCATTGACACAGCGACTCGTGCCTGGATGTGACACCAAGGGCGGCACTTGTTTTGCCCGTGTTGTCTGTCAGCTGCTGGTGCTGAGTGTGTCAATACAACAATATGGCAAGCTAAGCAGCACAACAGCATGCTTGACTCATTTTCCCAGTAAGACAGAGTTCGCCATTCCTTTTTCTACACCAAGATCTAGGACAAAGACAGAGGTCAATTAGTTCCCCGTCTTATCAACTGGGAGAGAAGCGGACGAGACGATTTGTTGTCTGGGGACATAAACATCTTCCACTACATCTCCGCCATCTCTTCCTGCTCTTCCTCTTGGCTTGCCTGGCATTTCCTCTGACCGTCCTGAGGCATCAAGGGAGCATCTGGACATAGTTTCTTCAGGGAGTGAAAAGAGCTGCAGCTGACGACTGCCTGGTCCGAGCACATCTGACTGTAATCGAACCAGAGTAAACTTGCAGATGTACACTAAGTGTACTAAGTTTATAATATGGGAAAATGTACTGTAAACTACGTGATTTTAATTAATCAATTAAAATATGTCAAGAATACAAAGAAAGACCGTGCAGTAATCTGAATGAAAAATATTATTATAACCACCATCATCATTGTTATCAAGTTAAAGTAAATGCTTACTGAATACTGACAAACAAAATGAAGGTTCCCTAAATCACTGTGACGTGCAGCTGCATGATTTTGCTGTAGAGAATGTCTGAAAGAATATGTATGATTTTTTTTTTTGCTGAAGTTTGTACCAAACAGGCATTCTGCATCTTTTTGTATAATACTGTATTGCACTTTTATGTTAACGACATGTCGCAGCATCCAAGATCTAAGATAGGGATACTAGTACTCGAAATTTTCCACAGCTGGCTTTCAATCTCTTGTCAAGTGCTGAAATTGTCTATCCATCTCTCAGCGCGAGCTCCACGTTCCAGGCCTAACAATTTAGAACCGAGTGTAATTCCAGAATGTTTAGAGGTCACGAATGGAATTTGACTGTAAATATATTCTATAAATACTTGAACATTGTGGGCTTGGACTGTGGGTGTGAAGGGAAGAAAAGCACAGTGAAGGTGTAAATTTCAATGTGACGTCATTTCTACCACAACCTCAGAAAATATAAAAAACAGATTCTTGGATCTTTGAACTTCTTGTGATGTGTGAGGAGTGCATTGTTCTTTCACACTGGGTGGACAAGTTGGGGAGCTTCTATTATGACCTCATGCAGTTTATAGCTATCTTTTAGACTGCAAATTGGGTTTGGTAGAAAAGATGATGTGCTTCTCTGATGCAAGTCTAGCATTTGTGCTTTGCTAACTGAGCGGTAGAAATCAGTTGGGGGGCCATGGGAACTGGGCTGGGATTATTTATAGCGGGAGGGGGGCTTGGCAAGAGCTACATCTTCTGTATGAGGCTTCGCAGGAATTTCCAAGGTTGCCCTCTGACCAGTATTTCTACTGAGTGCTGAGGCTAGAATAGCTCGGGCTGGAGTGGGACATCTGGATTGATGAAGACATGGGGACAAGAAGCTTGAGTGGACAGAATGTTGAATCTATATTATTAATTTCTTCTTACACTTGCATGACAGATACCAATGTTAAAATTATATTTAAGGAGCTTGCCTGTCTAGTTAATACAGTTTTTTTGTGAAAGGATTATATGTCTGAAATTTCTAAATTGGTACAAACTTGAAGCCTGTTTTTGACCTTTGATCTAACAATTTTTTAAAAAAAGCAGTCAAACGTAGAAGGGTTTAGGGATAGAATCTTCTGGTTGGTAGCACACAGACAGGATAGTGCAATAGTTTTGGCAAATGTCTTGACAAGAAGAGTGAACAAACAAGTAAGCCCCCCCTCTTGAAACATTCATCTTTGACCATGTCCTTGTTGTTACAGTGGTGGCGTGTTCATTGAAGTGTAGCGTGCTTGCTCCCTAACCCGATTGTTTGTCCTTTCATCAAAGTGCAGGAGCCCACAGGGCCGGCTGTCAGAGCCAATCCCGCAGGCCCAAAATCCCAATGCCAACAGTCTGCATCGCTAACTGCACCACTGCAGTTGAGTCGGGACTTGCTACAAATATGACCCGACGTATGGGGGAACTGCGAGTTGTCATTTGACAAACTCTTGAGTTGTTGCAGGAGTGTGGTATGTGAATGATCATTTCCTTGGTTTAATCATAGGTGGCGTTTTCCTCATAATCAACACTGGCTGTGTGTGATGGTTCAGCGATGCAATGTCAGTGACGTTGAAAGGGTGTGGTGTTGCATTTGTGTAAATTCTGCTATTCCAGTTTGAAGGATGACTAATGGTCGACAAGTACAAATACAGAAAAACTGGTGTAGACAGGGACGATGCTAATAGGCTAATAAAGTCCAAGTCTTGTCTGGCATATATATCGAATGGACTGTAGTTTGGATGCTGTGGGCGGCAGCAAATGAAGGCAGAGGGAAGTTAATGGATAGTTGAGCAAAAGCCACAGCGGAGCACATCGCTGTGAACGTGTGGCAAAGAGCACAGACAACTGCTGTTCTTCTGCATGTTTTTCACTTCAAAAGCTGGCAAAAAGCACAGTGTTATGTCTCTGGGACCCCCGCTCACTCAAACCATTGCAGACTGTTGCACGTACAACTAAGTTTGTGGAAAGAGTGCGGGGAAAGCCCTTTTCTTTTTCAGCACGACTGCGCTCCAGTGCACAAAGCAACATCCAAAGCCAAGCTTGGATGAGTTTGACAACCTGACCCCAAGCCCATCAAACATCTTTAGAATCAACTAGCGCCAAGATTAGCAGTGAGAAGTGTCCACAAACAAACTAAAACATCTTGTAGGAAATCCATAAAGCCCCAAGACCAAATATTTTGTTCCTGTCACACAAAGTAACGCATGTGTGTTTATTGCTGTGAGGCTTTTGAGGACATGACAACCAGCCACACCCACAATTCTGGTTTTCACCCACTGGTTGACTGGTACAGGAAAGGGCACCTCCATTACGTCCGGCTGGATTGAGTGATTGCTTTCAGAGGAGAGATGTTTTGTTTAATGAGAGAGCATCTGTTGAATTCATCTAGACTTGGACATCTATTTATGTAACCAAATATCAAGAGCAAAGAGTGTCACACTGTCATGCGAACTGACTCTGAGTGCAAAAACAAACTTTTCACTGCTTATTTTATTCAACACCAAAAAGAATTGAACTAATCTGAGTCCACCATTCAAACCACGTCGGCCAGTCTCAGTGGACATCAGGTGAAATCTAAACCCAACCCTGGACTGGCCAAGGTGATTTTGATGGGCCATTGAGTTGGAATGCTGTAAACTGACTAAAGCTAGCATATTAGCTAGCGTTCCTTGCTCAGACACGGCCGCTTAGTCACAAAGCGTTGTTATCCAGCTGAGGAAAGAGTGCGTTTGTCAAAGCCATATAGAGCGGCTCCTCTCCACCCACCTGCGAAACTCCTACGGGTTAGAAAAACAAACACCCCCCCTTTGCTACCCATCCAGGGCCCAAACACAGCTGTCAAGCTTTGACATCATGGAGTGAGGAAGCGGGTGGGGAAGGCAGGCTTGACAGCCAGGTGACAGTGGGCTGCTACCCACTCCAAAGATGACCACCCAACTGCAACACTGCTGTCTGTCTGAGTGAACTATAACCAAATATACAACAAGTCAGCAGGAAGACAAACTCAGCAGACACACCCACAAACAGAATGTCACCTTCTCTAATGAGGAACAAGAAAATCTGGGCTTTGACAACACACCTTTGTCAGTTGAGGCAAATACATACTTTGGTTGCAAAACAATTACAAGACTTGGCTATCATTCAGTGTTAAAGAGTGGCAGGTTCAGTCATTGACATTTTTTTCTGACCATCAAGCGGCAGGATTAGGTAAAAATCTCTTACCTCCTCATCTGGTCAGGAGTTGGAGCAGAAACAGATTTGTGGATCCACATCCAAAGAGTTCAGCAACATGGGATGAGAGCAGAAACATTAAGTTAACGAAAAGTTACGTAGTTTGCAGGAATAGATCAAATATTTTTTGTTACTTGAAGTAGTTTCAAAATACTGTAGAGGCAACATAACATTTCGTGCAAGTTGTCATTATGTGGAGGCTGGTCGATGAACTGCTTTGGCCCCACATAAATCTCACCACTCAAATGCCACTTTGTGATAGCTGGCAGGCATTGTTTTAGCGGCATATACATTTCCGTAAAGTGCCCGTAAGCATGATTTTCATTTTTGAAGATGACATGTAAACTAAGTGAAACATACGACCATCATACTTGCCAACATTTTATAAGCAACACCCAACACATGCGGTGCACATGACATTCCACAGCTGCTCTACGGTGGCAATTTGCTCGGCTTGTTTCTTTCTCCGCCTGTCCCTGCCTCGAAGTACATGTCCAGATCTTCCACCGGCGATTCTGTCAGGCAGCCGCAGACGGCATGCAAGGATGGTCTCATCTTGGAATGCTGCTGCTCACTGTGCCACCAGTCCACACTGATCTCTCTCCTTAATGGCTGCCATTTCCAGCAACGCTTCGGTTTTTTTTTTTATAAATGATTCCAGCTAAAAGCAAATGTGTTGCTTTATTTATGTAGAGTTCAATTTTTGATTCAAGACTACTTTCTTGATTGCAAGTGTTTTCTGGCAGGTAGATAGAAAGATTCATGTCTCAAGTGTGGAACTAAATGTCACATCTAATCCTCGTCAAAACGTAAAACTACTGGAGTAGTAGTCCCAGCCCTCTTAACACACCCAAAAGCCAGACATGTAAAAACTAACAATTCAACATACCACTAAGACGTCAAATCTTGAGGCCCACAAAAAAGAATTGGCAGAGAAGAGAGATGCAGACATACACATGAAACACACTTTGAGTCAGCATTTCTAAGATGTTATCTCGTGATCACATGAACCTCACTCATGTAACTCAATCCATGACGTTAGAACAACCAATATTAACTGAGCATTTATTTTGTGTCCATCTCCATCATGACTAACCGATGCAAATCTGCAGAAATCTCTGCCCACACTTTGGGTTCCAGCTCTGTTCATCTCCCACATTACCCTCCATCCAACCATCACCTACCTCCCTTGTACGTTTCAGCGTGACTCGGTCCGCCCCTGCATCATGAGACTTCTCATCCACAAACAACTTTGCCTTGCTTAAGGACAGTAGTAAGGAAGTTGACTAGGATTTTTTTGGTGACTAATTGGTATTTGTCCTATAAATTGTGTTCAATTTGCTCATACTTACAAGGGGTTGCACAACTTCAAATTTGAAGTTGACACAAATTTGTAGACCTCATCGCCATTGCCACTCACACACAGTTGACACTTATTGTAAAACTGACACATAAACGGAAGAAAATTAAACATTGTATACTCAAACACCTAAATATTCCACCAAAGCATACATATAGTCTCAGCGATCATGCCCGATTTTTGAATTTACAAACACCATATTGGACAGGCCAACTAAAATGAACAGACATTACAGCAATTCCTTTAACAAAGATGGGAGCTGGGACACAAACAAACAGAGCATACAACAATACTGAGAGGCATTTATTCTGCTCTGCGGGGAGTATTGCTAGACATTCATTTGGGACCTTCTCTGCCTCAGTGCTGCCAGCACATGGCTCTAATTCATGGTTGCCTTTGTAGTATAGCCCACTGTGAAGACCTATTTAAAAATAGCTTAGAATTTGCAACATAGCGGGGATTCACTATACATGGGAGGTTTGTCTTCCCAATCAATTCATCAGAATGACCACCATGACTCATTCAGAGCAAACAAATTGGGCTCAAATCAAGAACAGATCTTATTGTAGAGTGATGCTACCAGCAAATACAACTCTCTTGTGTTGGCGATGACTGCAGAGTCTTTCTGCACAAGCAGAGCCTTTCTGCACACTTGTACAATATCCCACTGCAGCCCTGAATGTTGCAGTACAGCTTTGCTCTCGGAATAGTTTAGTGTGCTGAACGTCGCTCTTACTCTTGCATAACTGTAGGGGGATTATAGGGGGAAAGTGCCATGCTTTTTGAGGATTTGGGTAGGGCAGACTGAAACACCTGAATAATGATGACAACAGTCAACAGTACCCAAGGAGCGTTGACTCATCGTTGGCCCCCGTAGTGACACCATTTAAAGGGATCATTAACACGAGACGGGCAATCATTCTCTTACCGTGGTTGAACATCACGGAACGAAGAAGGCGGCTGCGGCTGGACGAGTACTCCATCGCGTTAACTTTCACTTCAACCTTCTCTCCCTTTTTTTTCTCTCGTTTTCTTCCTCTTCGTCGTTCTTCTCACTCGTTTGTTTTGTCGCCCAAATACAGCCGTAAAGAGCTTGACACTTGTCGTGTCCGATCAGACAAACCCGTCTTCTTCGTTTCTCCGTGTGTTCGTGCGTGCGTGTGGAGTCTTGACTGACTTGCTCGCTTGCCTTCTGCAGGGCAAATGACGTCACGGGACACAGGCGCTCGCCGCAGCTGCGTCGGAATGAAAACAATTGCACGTGCACATGATACGTGAAGCGTCACGTGCACACGCATGCAAAAATGTACCGGAGAAAATAAGGGAATACGGGTTTTTGGATTATCATTATTATTTATTTATTTTCAAGTAAAACGTATGTTTTTGTAATCTGGCTGCAGGTTGGGATTTCATAGAGCTCATACATTGGTTTATTGATTACATATAATCATTTATTTATTAAAAATATAAAAGAGTGGAATAAACTGTGATTAATGATCATAAATAGCAAAAATGCAAGTCAATTTTTAGTAAACAATTGCTCATCTTTTACTTAAAATATTAATTTATGTTGTATTTAACTTATCTATAAAAGACCTGGCCCATCCGTTCTACAAATCAATTGCGGCCCGTTTAAAAAAAATATGAAAATAAATCAAGCCATGGCGAGAATCTGCAAATTGCGATGAAAAATCGCAGGGCAAAAAGCACCCTGTGAGGTGCAACAAATTACGCTTTTTAAATAGTGACACCTTGTGGTTGAAGGGAAGTATGGCTGTTCTCTTATTTTTGGTGTTTTGGACATGGAGTGTAAATAACTGCAAATTGTGTTGTCATTTGGGAGAGACTCCAGCGCACCCATGACCCAGGTCAAGAAGTGTAGATAAAGGAAAAGGATGGACATCAAAAACAATTACAATATGTTATTTATGTAGGCATTGGTGATGGCATTGTTATTAGAAATCAACACTCACTGGTTTCATTAAGGAGCAACAATTTTATTTTAAGCCGTGACAACAAGTAAAATGAGAAAATAACACTCGTCTCCTCAAGAGTCCGAATGTTCACGCTCAGGATTTAAAGTGCAGAATTGTTTTCACAGCTTGTGTAAAACTTAAATAAGACAACAAAAGAACTAGAATATTAATATATCAAAACTTGAGTGAAGCTCAGGAAAATATAAATATAAGCAAAGGACAAGGAGAAAATCTTATATAAACATGATATTCAGCCCACTGAAATCAGGCTTGCGTGTATGATACAAAAAAAAAAAAAAATCAGGAAATCAGGTCATTTTCAAGTGTTGGCAAGGCTAGCTTACAACAAAGGCACAGCATTGATCAGAGGTATTGATCCTTTGCAAAGAAGTGCTGCGGCAACATTCTAATTGATCATCACATCGTCCTCACCGAGACATCATCGACATGCTCACATAAGAATTAGAGTTTGTGCACTGGTAACACATCACCGTGGAATGGTTTGCTATAAATAAGCAATTTTGAATAGGAAGCGACTGATCACATGCTCTTTACATCTGTTACTACTGTGTTCCGGATCGACTTCATGGTTAAAGAAAACCAGGAAATTGACGGCCCTGAGCCAAAAGACTACTGAAGAGGCAAAAGTTCTACTTTGGGCAAAAGATGATCAGTGATTGCAGACAAGCCATCAGACACGACACACAACATGATTGACAAAGGACCACTGAGCAAGGCAGCAAGCAGAGTTGGGACATCACATCCTTGAATAAGCTAACACAGGACAACTCTATCCTCTGTGGCATTCAAACTGGACATGCATATCTTGAAAGTTTAAATCCTACTCTATAAAATGTTCACCACAGATGATCAATCAAAAATTAGCATGAAAGATGTAAAATTTTTCATTTTAATAACCAAGTCCAGTTAGATTACAAGAGGATAGATTTTCCTGTACGTTAACATATTAAAAGGCTCAATCAGTGTCTTGCATCATTTAATCAACCTGAACTGACATTATTTCCTTATTATCACAAGTAGCCCAAAGAAGGAAATAAAAAAACATGGCTTTAACCAGCCATTTGGTAAATATAGTGCAAATGAAAATCCATACAAAAGATTTCAGTGGTTTCCATATATTTATATATAAAACAGATGCTGTTTTGTTTACTATCTATTTAAAAATGTTCTTTAACATCACAATATTCAGGCTTAGAAGGCAAACCAACTAATAGCAATTGTACCATGCAGCTTGTGTGAACATAAGCCAGAAATAAAACATTTGAGTTTACAGCCAAGAGATTTAAAAGGTGCAAGTGAGATTTTTTTGGGGGGAAGCGATCATTTCCAAGTGGTGCCATTGTGCACATCACTGCAATTAACATGAGTAAAGACACACAATATAAAGTGATATTTACAGACAGAATTTACATGTAAACAATAAATAAATGAACAACATGAAGATATACTGGATACAGTATACATTACTATTTTCCATCCATCCATCTTCTATACCGCTTGTCCCTACGGGGGTGCTGGAGCCTATCCCAGCAGTCATCGGGCAGTAGGCGGGGGACACCCTGAACTGGTTGCCAGCCAATCGCAGGGCACACAGAGACAACAGAACCATCCGCACTCGCACTTAGGGACAATTTGGAGTGCTCAATCGACCTATCAAGCATGTTTTTGGGATGTGGGAGGAAACCAGAGTGCCCGGAGAAAACCCACACAGGCACGGGGAGAACATGCAAACTCCACACAGGGAGGGCCGGCGGTGGAATCGAACCTACACCTTCCTAACTGAGGCGAACGTGCTAACCAGTTCGCCACCGAGCCACCCATTACTATTTCTACATTTCAAAATTTGAAGGGTGTTTGAATATTCCACATGGTTAGGGGGAAAAGCTTCGATGCAGTTAATTCTGAAGGAGCAGTCAACCAAAAACTGAAGTACACGTTGCAACAGCTCAAGAAATCAAATGGAGAGCAGTGGAGTAACAATCATCTATCAAATGCCGACACCCATAAACCGCAGTCAAAACCTTCCAATCTCCATAATTGTAACTAAAGTTGAGCCAGCCAATACAAATATGGCAATGATGCAAATACGTATAGAAAATATGTCTTTACATGTACAATATTTAACACATTTACAATGTTGCCATCTATGTACACTTTGAACATTAGATTACTGAGGATGCCACATTACCAGGGAGTAGAGATGCTAAAGACTATAACTCAATTTAGCCATAATCATGTGTGAGTGCGTGCGTGCGTGCGTGCGTGCGTGCGTGTGTGCGTGTGCGTGTGTGTGTACCTCAGAGTTGAATCAGTGCTACACAATCAGCATTAACAGTTTTGGGACATAATGAATAAGAATGAAGCCAAAATGTACAGCCATGCACTCTCCAGTCAACGATAGAGGAAATTTGAAATTCAACTGGGCTTGTACACATTATGTGACAAACAGGACATGCGACTAAATCAAGGTAGCAATGCTTCCTGCAGAGGTCCAAACTTGCTGCTTAAGTCACATCATTATCTTCTCTAGTAACTGCAAATGTAAATCTACATTATGCAAAGGGTGGAGCTATGATTTGAAGGTGGATGCTGATTGCATACATAATGCTCTACATGAGTGTCATGTGCAGCAGAATCCGGCTTGTCAGAGTAACAATCTCTCCACTGGACTTAAGACTATGTGCGCTCGTCTTGAACAAGTGGCTTTTCAGATGCACGCTTGTGCCCCTGAGTCTACTTGCCAGGCCTGAGCCAAGCTGTACGTATTGCATCTGCTTGGGGCGTGGCCCGAGTTACAAGACACGATTTTGTCGCCGCAGGGGGCAGACCGTCACTTGGACCCTTCTCCTGTCCCATCATGCTTTACTCTCGCTCATCAGGGTGGATGTGCAGGCCGTTCTCGGACCGAGTGATGCTGTTGTTCTCCCAGAATGCCTTGTGCAACTGTTCCACTTCAGACACGAGCGGCAGGCCCATGTCCAAGTGCATTTTCAGATTTTCCAACCATTCCTCCAGTTTGGAAAAAGCCGGGCTACGGAGAAAGATACGGAGAACACTGAATAAGAACGCCAATTGTGTTATCAAATCGGTTACACCGCGTTTAGTTCCAACTAATACCAGCGGATGAGCTTAAATTTACACCTAAAGAGAGGAAGGCATCACATTTTGTCTAAACTGTCCCGTTCCATGAGTTATCTGACCGTTTATCAGCGTCGAGGTCACAGCACACAGCAGCAATGGGGAAGAAGGCCGTGGGACAATCGGGAGGACAGTAGTGCTCAAGGAAGCCCGAAACGTTCAGTCCAAAGTCCACCGCCCTGGGGAGGTAGTCTGGGTCAGCGTTGACCCTGCCAATGATCTGAAAGGCCACACAAAAAAATAAGAGTGAGCATAAACGAAGGAATTCTGCCCTTCTGCAGCTGTGCGCGAATAAAACCTCCAGACCAAAACTGATTGTTTCCAGCAGACCATGGAGGCATTTTGCCTTCCTGGCAGTAACCAACCACATGAGACAACTTTTAGCATTGATGTAATACTGTCCCCTTTGGTCATATTCTGGAGTCTTTGAGCAACTCATCTGTGCCCAGATGAGGTTAATGGAGTGTGGCCAGGGAAAAAAAACACACGAGTTGCATCACTAGCAAATAGTTTTGAGGGAGTGTGGCCAGGGAAAAAAAACACACTAGTTGCATCACTAGGAAATAGTTTTGAGTTCTTTGGAACTTTTAGTTTTCTCAAACACGACTGAAAGATGAACAAATACGCATTGGGATTCTAGAGAACTTGACCGTGAGCTCGACTAGGTAGAAAATAGACAATTGTTTGGGCCTCAAATAGATTTACATGTAGAAACATTGAATCCCTGATCTGTATTAAAAATAAAATACATATCAGAATTGCCTCCCCTACCTTTAATGCACAACACAACAATGGAGGATAACTCACCTCGCATAGCATAATACCGAATGAGAAGATGTCCACCCTCTCATCGTAACTCTTTCCTGTGAAAGCAAAAGAACAAATCAGATTAAGTTCAGAGTAATTATTTGTCATGTATTTTTATACTATGCCTCAATAAAATGCAAACATTTTTCTCCACATTCATACCATGGATCATTTCAGGTGCCATCCAGTAAGGGTTCCCCACCACGGTGTACCTCTTCCTGCGATCGGGCCTCTTCAGACCCGGCAGTTTACCCTGCGAAAACTTCTCTTCGTGTTTGTCATCCACCATGAGTCGGGCCAATCCAAAGTCTGCCACCACCACCGAGTTGTTCTTCACAAAGACATAAAAAATGTCCTCTATTCAGTCTTTACTGACGAATCTTAATATAAAAAAAATCCACAGAAATTGCAGCATATTCAACTACAATCTTCTCTTTGAGATTTACTTAGTAGTTACCTACTCTCTGATTAAAATAAACTTGAAGAGTGCATTGTAAGAAGTGCAATTTGTGTTAACAAAGCTCAGCCTTGTTTTTTCAAATGGCAGATCCACTGTGTTGAATGTGCAAAGAAAACATGTCCTTGAAGACAACAATTCTTACCTCTCGGACAAGACAGTTGTGAGAGTTCAGGTCCCGGTGGATGATGTTCATGGAATGCAGATATGACTACATGACAGACAAGAAAACAAACGTTTGTAGTGTTAGTTTTAAAAAAAAAAAAACTGTAGCAAGGGAACAAAAGTGCCTTGTTTCACTTCAAGAGGCCAACATTGTGACAACAGGAATTCAAGTCATGCGTGACATTGATCATTGTGCGAATGGCAAGCCAAATACACAACAAACACTGAGCTAATCCAAATGGAATTCATGAACTCACCATGCCCGCAGCTATGTCCTTGGCAAAACTGACTCTCTGGTTCCAAGGGTAGTTGCTATCCTGAGAGAGATAAGAGATACTGACATTAACATTGGAAAAAATGTGATATAAAATAGATATAAACCTTCATTTGGACTGACTATTGTTAAAAAAAAAAAAAAAAGAAAAAAAAAGGACCAGAGTCACTTAAAATGTACTCCCCAAGCACATAAATTCCTCTTACCATTTTCTTGATGATTTCCCTCAAGGTGCCACCCTTGATGTACTCTGCTATGAAGTTTAGTCGCTTGTCTTTGTAGAGGACGCCGATGAATTTGAGCACATTGGGGTGATCCAAGCAACGCATCACCTTCACCTGATGAGACAATACACGACGACAGTTTTATAACTTCCGAGTCAACAGCAGCGAATTCACAACGCCTTCTCACATACAGTAACTGCTTGGTGGTCAGTTTTAGAGTTTAGGGCTGTTTCCCAAACTAATGGTACCAGAATAGAAACTTCTTAGTTGTGCTGTCATGATGAGTCATCCTTTTCTTTTTTTAGTTTGTTTAGTAGTCTATTCTACTCATGTATGTGTATAAAAAAATTGATTGCCTCTTGTAAGGGAATTGTTCTTCCACTGTAAATGCTGCCCCGCCCTTACACAATATTTCAAGGAAAACAGTAGCTTCAATGTTGTCATGTGCAAAAATAACCTTATAATTATTACAATAGTCCATGCAAATTCTTGAGAGTATGACTTCACCGTATCAATGAATGAAACGATAGAAATCATATGACTCAGTGTTAATAAAGCTAAAAAGGGAACCATTTCAATGCTTATCTTAATACTTTATGATGTCATCATTTATTACAAGCATTTTAATCTAGTTCTAATTTGTAGTTAATTGTGTAAAAACATGATTTTTATGTATTATATATTTATTAAGTTATATTTTTATTGTATAAAAGATGTATAAAACATACTTCAACCCATAAAGGTCAACCTAAGGTTTTTTTTCTGCCTCTAGATGGCACTACTACCTTTAGTCCATCTCCAATGAAGACTTGTGGTGACGCTGCATCCAAGCAGCCTATTTCAAGCACTTCAGGATATTATTCTAAGGAGGTTCCATCCTCTGTTCCTTGGCACTAAACCACCATCATCAACATGTGAACCCCAGAGGACACCACCTACTGTCATCATGAGGGTTGGACCGTATCGCCAAGTACTTTTGAGGTCATTCTCTCGTCACTTGATCCACCCAAAGGAACACCTTAGTGCAATATTATGATCTTTGCACGAAGGCGTTCCTTTTAAAATATTCCTTTTACACCCAGAGATGACGACAAACATCATTCATCTGCTGTACATTTAAAAAGGAAAGGAGGATATCCTCCCTCAATCACTCACCTCTTTCAGGAATGTTCTCTGCGTTTCATCATCGAAGCGAATCAGCTCTTTCATAACCATGACCTCTCCTGTCTCCCTGTGGGTCACCTGGAGTCAAGAGCAACTGGAATTAATCCTCAACAGGAGGCAATTCATGAGTTCACCATACTGCTTGTGCCTATTAGAGGTGCGGGTGAGCGAGAGCCAATTTCAGCTGACATTGAGTGAGGGCCAACACCCTGCTGAGATTCCAACCCAGAACCTTGCATTATCACCCTCATCTCTCAAACACAGTTATGTGCTCCACTTAAATGTAATAGCATCAAATGTACCTTGATGGCCTGTCCAAAGCAGCCCTTCCCGAGCACTTCTCCGTGGATGAGGTCAGACGGGCGAAAGATGCGGTGCGTCCGGTTGGAGACGACTCGAAGTGACTCGGAGCGGTTGATGTCTTTCCTCGGTGAGATGGGGGACGCAGCTTTGCTGGAGCCTGGCGACTTTTCGATGCTGTAGCTCCGCCTGGAAAAATTGATGCAGCATTTTATGTTAGACATTTTTATTAGGGTTGGTAGAGAACATACACTTAACAGCAAAGACCCATGAGAGCTAAAACAAAAGCTGTATTGAATTTTTTTTTTTTATGTGAAAAATGTACAAAACAGCATTACAGTGGACATTATAATGGAAGAAGTAATTATACAATTACAGTTCTTATTGCATTGTAAAGAAGTTATAGAACAGCATAAACATTCCTTAAGCTTAAAAGTGAGTGGTGCAAACAAACAACAGTAGATTTAGTGCAAAATGTTCACACACTTTTAGCCAATTCAACCATCGACAAATTACTGAGAATTAGAAAACAAAGTTAGTAACATCTTACGTGACAAGGCGTGATTTCAAGTTGCTCATGTCAGGGATAGGGGATTGTATGATAGGCAGGATGGGTAAGATGGGGCTGGGCCCTGCAGAAAGTGGCGGGGAAAGTGGGCCATCCACCTGCGCCCCAGACTCTGAAGAGCTCCCGTCTTGCACCCGACTGTGAGGGTCGTGTTCGATGGTGAGTTGCAGCAGCCGACTCGTTTCCTGAATGAGCAGGTCGATCTGAGAAATATCACAATGAAAGGTCAATCTAATGTCGTGATAAAAGTAATCGTGGAGAAATGCTTTTACACACTTTTTTTAAGTGTTACCATTATTTGTTTTCATAATTCCATAAATGTATGATTATGATAATCATTTTAACCACAAGTACAATTAGAGGCACATCAAATGCTTAATAAATGAGCTGCGTTTGGCTCACAAAATTATGCATCAAATGCAGCAGGGAATCCCGAAGTGGCATAATGAATAAATTGGTTTGCGGGCTGTGTGGCAAATACCTCATCCAGAGGAACGTTGTGAATGGGTGTTCCATTGATTTCTAGGATCCTGTCTCCCACATGGATGGAATTTTTGACATCTGGACTAAAGCAATCAGCATCCACCCTGGGGAGGAGGAATAAAACACTTTCACAACAAAGGAAGATTACTCACACTTACTATTAAATACAATCTTTCATCTCTTGTCTGGCACTGTTAAATATGTCTTCTTCATTACATCATTTATTGACCTCCTTTTTGTTCACAAAAACATGGGCTTGCATACTCACTGAGAGACCCTGACGGTGCGTCCGAGTTCAGGACTGCAGCCTTCATTGGGGCTGAGCGGCTGGTCGATAGCCACCGAGAAACCCCTCCCCCGTCGCCCATTAGTACCCTCGGCGGAGGCTGGGATCGACACCAGCGTGACCGTGTGAGGGATCCGCGAGCATGGCGAGTCCGGCAGCGACACGGGGGTGACGACAGTCTCGTAGTAACAGTGTCCACTGGAGCGAGGGCAGAGAAACATTGAGAGGTACAGAATTCTTAATCATGATTGACTCAGTGACTTCAAACTGCAGAGAACACCACACCTGTATCTTTTATGTTATGTTTTTTTTTTTTTTTCCCAAACATTTCCTCTTAAGAATGAAGACCAAACACTGGTTGTTGCTGTGTCTTGTCGAGCAATAAGTTCTCACTGAAACCACTGCATGAGGTTTTTTTTTTTCTCCAAACCAAAGCTAGAGAGGCCACATAACCCCCACAGTTCACCCAGCTAACAGTAAGCACTATTTGACACACATACTGAAAGGCTCCAAGGCATATTAAAGATTTGGTCAAACTGCAAGCCCAATTACTGCCACATCCAAACAGTGTCCAGATGACTCATGCAGATTGGTCTGAGTTTCAAAACATCACTAAGTACCCAAAACATGTAAATGAAAAGATTCTACAGTGTCTTTAATAGATTTCACGACTTCATGTGGCTTCAGAAAGTCTTTAGAAGTGTTCCTGATTTGAGCGTGATTAAAAAGTGTGCACTCAAGCTGCAATTATACAGCTCATGAAAAATTCTATTCAATTTCTTTTTGGTCGACTGCTTCTTATTTGTGGTTTTGGGTGCACTTCAAAAGGGCTCATATATTTTATTTCTTTTTTTTTAGATTTTAGTTTGCAATAGCAGCAGCTAAAATTAATTCTGGGTCACAACCAACACCAGAAGTTGCATTGCAAGACTTTAGCGGCCACAATGACCACTTCAATACAAACACACAATTAGGACTGCAACTAACAATTCTTTTAGTCATCAATGAAACTGTAGACTCGTCTTTTTAGATTAATTGCTGAATTGGATGATAAAACATGTTTTTATTTCTGTCCCCTTTTTCTAAACAGGACCTCTAAGGCTTGGCCATTTTATCTTGCACTGCCATTTGCTGTCAACTGAAAATGACATCACAGTTAATACCTGAGCCCTTTGGCACTGCAATGTCATTTTCAGTCAACACCAATTGGTAATACAAGACGAAATGGCCGGCCCCTGAGACGTATAGGGCAGTCATCGCCAGCCAATTGCAGAGCACATGTAGACAAATGACCAACCAGAGACATTATTTGAACCCTGAATTTTTGAATTGCGAGGCAGACTTCCTTCTGCCAAAATAAAAACACTTGTCAAAAGTCATTGCTCACCAGTAGAGTTTGGATCGCTCCACCAGAGCATACGTGTCTCCATCACCGATGAATGTTCGGCAATTCAGACAGGTGAAGCATTCAGGGTGATACTTTTGCTCCCCTGCAACCTGTGAGAGAGAAAAACAAACATGCACTGTGAAGCGGGTATAGCCATGTCCAAGGAAGCAAAACAAGGCCTGTGAGTGGTGTGAGAAGTAGGGCAAGGTCTGGTAGATTACATTTGCTGCTGCCAGATCTCTTCTTGAGCTTAGGGCGGTTGTGCAAAAAGCAAGAGAATTGAGTTAGAGCCAAAAACAGAGGCAGCAATGAGCATTATAAATCAACCAGGTCCCTCTGCAGATTTCATTTGTTCATACAAATGACATTAACTCACTGACTGTATCAGATAAATCACAAGACCTATAACATATATGTTATACTCAAATTTGAAGCTGTTTTGACTAAACACACACGTTTGTGACATTGATTAAGTGAACATCAACACCACGTCATTTCTAAAGAGTCCCTTTTAAAAACTCAAACTGAAACAAAATGAAATGGAGAAATCTGAGACAAAGAGGAGGAAACATGGGCAGCACCGTTCCAAGCAGAATCAATTAAATCAATGTCCAAAGCCACATGCCTCCTGCTCCACCCTCTGGGGAGAAGAGCACTGACAACAAAAACACACGCAGGGATGACAGGAGCATATAGATCAGGGGTGCCCAATACGTCGATCGCGATCGACCGGTCGATCGCCTAGCCACTACTGGTCGATCGCGTGACATTAAAATGTTTTTTTCGCACTTGACTCGTGCGCAAACAACGGCTCTAACAACACAACACTAACACGCTAGCTTGCGAGTTCCCTCCAATTGTCAGAACCCTGTTTTTTCTCTTAAACTTAAGAAAGGGTATAAAAAGGGCAGCTGGACATAGTAAAAAGATTTAAAAAAAAAAAAAAAAAAAAGTATCACTTTCATAGAGAATGGGAGGACTTTTTTTCCCCAATGACATTATATAGTTCCATGTGTGATCGTTTGGACTTCCGAAAATTACATCAGCCATATATATATATATATATATATATATATATATATATATATATATATATATATATATATATATAAATGTGTTTTTTTTTTTGTGGGTAGATCTTTGTGACTTGGTCATTTCAAAAGTAGCTCGCGAGCTGAAAATGTTTGGGCACCCCTGATATAGATGATTTTGGAGGTCATAGTAAAAAAAAGACCTAAATTGGCTTGACTGAAAGATTTATTATGATTTGATGAGAAATGTTAACATAGGGGCCATAAACAGTTATTTTATGACATGATTTGACATTTATTGCATGCAAACACCATCTCAAACAATTAAGGAGGAAAGAAGAAGCAGTATAAACAAATCATATAAAAGAAATACATTATTTAGGACCCGTGAAGTCAAAATAATTTATTACTGGATAACCAATTAAATGAGGAGTTCAGGAAATGAATGTAGTGCGGTGTCTCTGTTGTGATGGAAACATGACCCGTGTGTGTGTGTGTGTGTGTGTGTGTGTGTGTGTGTGTGTGTGTGTGTGTGTGTGTGTGTGTACGCCGCCAAATGGGAAACAGGAAGAAGAGAGGACAGCTGGACAGGGATGAAAAGGGTGTGCGGCTCTGCACAACATGACACCGCAGCTGCCATTTGCTTAAACACACACACACGCAAACACATACGCACACAAGTATACACACAAAAAACACATACGACAGACGACAGCTGTGGTCGTCATGCGGAGGAAATGCATCCACCCCAAGGTGGCAATTATAAAGGTGGAAGATATTAACGCTTGAGAGATTTGTGAGGAGAATGCTTGTGTCAACCATGTGACTGTTGAGCAACCAACTAAATGAGATCGTCTGACGTCTGTGATCAGGCTGTTGTAGTTTATCAACTGTGTATGATCTCATCATGGTTTGGAGTGTGTGACTGAGTGTGTCTGAGAACCATAGGGCCTTGTGGCGCCATCTTTTAAGAGAACAAATGTATCCCCCACAAAAGAAACCAGAACTGTTTGGTGGCTTCAGGGGAAAGCTTATTATTTTGCAACACAGTTTTCTACTTTAATGCTGCGGGGCTCACAACACAAATGATGTCATTGTTTTACTTTCCCTATTGCCAACACATTCAGGCCCTTAAAGGGCAGCACGTCTTGAGTTTGTGCTTAGCGTTAAGTTTATTATTTTTTATCAAAACAAGTTTTACTTTTTGAACTGTAGGTCAGTGGCAGACAGGCATCCTACCTTGCTACTTGACACAAAATGGTGACAAGCAATTGACTTGAATGTGCTCACTGCTCATTCTTCTCTTATGAACATCTGGCTTCATTGTCACAATAACATTTACTATGATATCACGATGGCAAGATTGGCAAAGATGAAGTCACACCTTCAAGTTTGTTTGTTTTAACATGTGTGACCTTTTGCTTGCCTCTGAAATGCGCACAGACACAATTTTGAGCCAATTTTAATGTTTGTTTGTTTTAACATGTGACCTTTGCTTGCCTCTGAAATGCGCACAGACACAATTTTGAGCCAATCTGTTTAATTTATGTCCAATTCCAAACAGGAAAACATGTGGGTATTGCAATCTCATATGATGCTTGACATCTGGCCAAATGCTGAATATTCACTGGGTGATGATTGCTTGTCTGGACAAAGAGCTTGGTACAGAGGTCAAGCATTTGCGGTTGGAAACCACTATTAAAAAAAAAAAACACACAACTAAAGATTGTAACAGACAATAAACACGTAAGCACACACGATTTATGAACAACATTTTAGAACCATTAAGATAGTCTGGTTTAGTATGGAAGACAATGACCTCATCAACTGTGGACACAGTGTTTCTCAATGGGTTCACCAAATTAAACGCAGATTTGGCTCGGCTTAAACTGCTTGTAATAAACTTGACCACAACACCAAACGAGTCCTTAACACATCCATGGGCCCACAGCTTCAATAACATCATAATTCTATTTTGACAACAAAGCCAAAACAACACATTTCAGTTGGTCACAGATACTTCCCTCACAGTTCACTCAAATGTGTCAAAACCATTTCCTGTTTAAAAACCCCAAATATAACCAAGATCAGGCCTCTATATCAGAAGTGATGTTGCACTTCAGAGTTGCAGAAGACATTATTTAGGGAAATACAATTAGGAAGAGAGCCACTGAGAAGACAGTAGGCTACATTGATGTAGAGTGGAAACCCCCTTCTACCGTACGTACATACAGGCCTGGCTTTTAAGACCCTGCTAATGTATTTAGCCCTTTCCATCTATAACTGTAGAAATCACACTCACTGTGGCACTAAGGATTTATGGTCCAGTAAGGCAGAGATTAAACATGACAACTTAAGAATGATCAAACAATCAGGACATCCATTTTCTCTAAAAAATAATGTCGATGTGCCATGGCTCATCAGTTTTATATGAAGAAAAAGCCTTGAGCGCCTCTCAGAAAAGAGGAGAGCTTTGGAATTACGCAGCATTAAAGTGACCCATATTGAAATGACACATATTCCGCTGCTATGCACTATCGGCTTTAAATTTAAAAGGGAGAAAAAGATGGAGGAAAGTGACCCACATTGAAATGACATATATTCCGCTGCTATCGGCTTTAAATTTAAAAGGGAGGAAAAAAATGGAGGAAAGTGCACGCAGCAGCCGGCAAACCATGTCAACCAATCGCCTTCTCCCGACTCATGCATACTATGCATCATCCGCATCAGCATCCGTACTCCCACTCACCTTCTTGTCCCTTTTCCACAGCCGAAGACAGCAGAAGCTCCAGAAAAACAGGTCTCCCACCATGTCGGCCACCATAAGCTGGCGCCTCTGTTCTGTTCTAGTACATTCTAAAGAGAACAGGCGGCCTCAGTACACAAAACATACAGACGAGCAGGCAGCGGTCACAGCGGCAGAACGCTGAAGCTGCACTGGGAGGGCGGGGAGGTGAGCAAACCCATGCCTCTGCAGCTGAGCTCATCCCTCTTGTCGGCCCTCCTCCACCAAACCCTCCCAGTTCGCCTACTTTAGCTATGACTTCATCACTTACTGCTTGGTCCCGCCCACTCTTGCACACGCGCCGGCCGGCAGTTTCACCCCCCACACACTCTTGTGTCATCAGCAAATGCCTATTCTTTCCATCAAATCTCCCACTCCGGCACATTTTAACCCCAACAGAATGACTTACATGTTGAAATGGGGAAAAAAAAAGAATCTTGTGGAATTTGCCCTAGCAAACTAAATCATATTACCATCTAGTCTTATTTCATCATGAGGTTAAAATGATCTACAATTTGGTTGACCCTCACGCTAATATTTGGTAATGTACAATTACTCTTTCCATATACTGTTTACATTGGAATATTATTACATTTTGTATTATTTGCACTCTCTGGTCACTGGTGAGCAGTTACAAGAAATTGCCATAATAATTGAAATATCGATTGAGTAATAAAGTCTTGAAGCAATTGAGGCAAATGGAGATCAATGAAGTATTTGGTGCTGTTCATTCAGTTGCACAGTCTAAATTTTATTTCACAACAACATGTCAGCTATGGGAAACTACATCCACACATACTTCCAGTATGAACTATGAAGTTCATAACTTTCCAAATGTCATAACCTTTCCAAGACAACGTGATATACAGTATTATTTGTATATGCATTAAATATGGACTGTATTTAGCTTGACACTCTAACAGCTCTAGTTAAGATGTTACAAATGCAAAATATGTTTGGATTTATTATTGCTATGAAGGCAGTTCACACACACACAGACACAGTTCTTGTATTTAGAAAAGTACATATTACAATAAAGAAGAAGTATAAGAAAAGGAAGTTTCCTCCGCCCACACAAAATAAAACCAGGGGCCAGAGGAATTCACCAAATGAGCAAACAAAGCAAAGAGAGCAAGTCACAGTGTTGATGGACTGTAGCCATGCTGTGGACAAGCATGTGATACACAACGCGTGAGCTTTGTTAATCTTATCAACACTGTCCTTACTTTCTCTTCCAATCTCTATCACACCGCTGTGTCACTACTACGTCAGAGCAGCATTTCACTTGTCCTTGTCGTCTCAGTGTGCTGACCTGCCCCCTTGTATTATGCATGGGCTCAAGGCCATCTCAGTGGTAAGGTATTAATAGGCGGACAGACACGAGCGTGCTAAGAATTCATAAATAAGTTAGTTACTATCGATGCTATAGGGAATGGTTCACAAAATTAGACATTTTACAATTTATTATTTAAAAAGTTTTAGAGAGGCTATATTTTGGTAACTATACTTTTATTGTATACCATGCCTCCACTCCTGCAAAAATATGAATCCACATCAACTACAGCAACAACACTCACATGGCTCATGTGCTATCGCCTCAAAGTGAAAAAGTGAGCACAGCTACAATGAGATTTGCTGGTGCATTGCTAAGTGTGACATACTTGTTTCCTCAATGAACATGTCAATGCAGTAGTGGAGGAGATTATTCACATTTGCTGATGTGTCCATGCGCCACAATGGGGCTTATCAAATCTTCCAGATAAGATCGGGACTGCAAAACATTTCAAGGGTGAAACCCTTCTCCCAAAATAGAATACATGATTGTCACAAATTCTTGCGGAAAGGGGAACTTCTTAAAAGCATCTGAGTCATTTACTAATCTTACAATATTTTCATGTGGTACTGGCTTGGAAATGAGGCAAATTGTTTGTTTTAACATTGGCTCAATTACCTTCTTTAGTGGTCATCAGCCTATACACAATTCAGGATGTGAAACTCTCCACGCTAAAATAAGCACACAATTATATTTTTTCATTTGTGCTTAGCATTTACCCATTTATGATATTATAGGTTTTGAGTTTAAGTGTTGTTTTTGGACATGTCAACAATGGTGAAACAGTGCTGCACTTCAGTAGCATTTGTGTTCAGAATGTTTGTCCAGGAAATTTTTTATTTAATTTGCCACAAAAGTAACTGCATTAGCTAACAAAGTTTTTATTCACATATCACTCATGAGTATTGAAAAGCCAGTTGTATACAGGAGAACTAGAAATAGTTTAACTGCAGGCCTGCCATACATATTGGGGTTCACACAAACACAATTCTTCATCAGTTACCATTTTTTAACAATGAAGAACAGATATTTCATGTCTCCATTTCATCAGACATCACAAAAACATTCTTATGAAACACAAACCCACCTCACACCCACAGAAGGTCACCAACCAGTTACATCCCACATCTGGGACTTTCCATTGGTGGTGTTCCTACTAGACACACACAAACCGTGTGGTAATGTGTTGCTGTACTGCCCACAATCAGCAAAGTGGAATTGAAAGTAGAAACCAAAACCACTCAAACAGAAACAGGATGCTGTTTGGTCCATCAAATACCAACCTCATTGCAACCCATGATGATTTTAATTCCATCATTGTAAGCGTGACTGCTGAGTTGTCCTCTGTTACAAAATGGTTCAAAACAAATAAGTTGACACTCAAAATAAAAAAAATTAACTTCATGATCTTCTGCAATATAAATAAATCTTACCCCAAAGAAGAGACCAAAATGTACATAAACAATAACAAAATCCAACAAGTTACTAGCATCAAATTCCTAGGTGTTATAGTAGACGAATCCTTAAACTGGTCTGAACATATTGATTTGGTTTGCAAAAGATCTATGGTATTTCACAAAACGTTTGTACCCTGGTCCATTCTTCTCGTCATCTCACTCTGTATTATAGCTTCCTGTTTCCTTTTCTCAATTACTGCAACATAGTCTGGGCAGGCACATATCCAACATACCTCAACAAACTCCAAATTCCAAAGAATGATCTCATTTTCAAATAGATATGAACCATCGGCACCACTGTTTAGAAAAGACTCACTACTGTCAATTGATAAAGTAAATATTCATCAAACCTGTCTACTCATCCATAAATACATATATAGGAAACACCATCTTCCAGCCACTTTTCATAATTTCTTCACATTTGTATCAGACATTCATTCATATCCAACAAGACAGGGACAATCTCCACCCACCTTCCTGTCGAACATCACACCATCAATACAACATCTACTTTAGAGGGCCCTCACTCTGGAATGAGTACCAGTCCATATCCGATCTATATCTTCACAGGCTGCTTTTAGAAAGCACCTGAAACACCACCTTCTCTACTCATGATCTTACCAGTCCATAATTACTCCACTGCACTCAGCTGATCCATACTAAGAACATCAACCTAACGACAATTCATACTCTGATTCTTCTTTGTTTTGTTATTTTCTGTTCGCAGTTCTTCCGTTCCCTTTTAATTATTCCTACCTGGTGTCTCTCCGATTGCTTAAACATCGCTAAGTGTTTATTTTGTTTTGCTAGTTTCTTATTCCGTATAGTGTATCTGTTTATGTGTGTGTGTGTGTGTGTGTGTGTGTGTGTGTGTGTATGTATATATATATATATATATATATATATATATATATATATATATATATATATATATATATATATATATATATATATATATATATATATATATATATATATATATATATATATACATACATACATACATACATACATACATACATATATATATATATATATATATATATATATATATATATACATACATATATATATATATATATATATATATATATATATATATGAATATGATGAATTAATATTTAGCTTGTTATGTTTTTGTTTATTTGTTTGCCTACACAGCACTTTGTTGTATATATAACAGGAGTGGAGCTCTCTACAAGCCCTAGGCTTCGTCTCCCTCCTTGCACTGTTATTGCTGTAATAATATGTGCTAAACAATAAACTAAATATTTGATGGCTTATAATTTACTTATGAACATGTTGTGACTAACACATGATATAGCATTTGCTACTTTGCCCTTTAAATTAAGATTTCTGATATTTGCTGTGTCATGATAACACATTCAATTAATTGCAAGCAGATCCTTAAAGCATTTCATTTATATGCAGTACACAATGTATTCTCCCCATTGTCCTTGAATGATCGATGACACACACATAACACGTTCGTTTCAGAACAAAACAGAAAAAACTCGGGGAAAGTACATGACTTCACTTGCGCGGCATGTGATCACTTGCTACTTTCAAACAAAACAAGGAAAAAAAAGTATCCCATGAAAGTATCAAAATTTAAATACAACAGCACTGATAGGATAGCACCAAATAACTAAACTAAAGTCACTATGGAGAAAGTACTAACTCAACAATAATGTCCGGTCGTGACATAAAAAGGTATTTTGAATTTTTTTTTTCTTTTACATAATTTCCTCACTTTAATGTTAAGTTCAGCAAATAAATAGATGGATAAACAAAAGTAAAGTTAAAATAATACAGCAAAGGCCGTTCAGGTTTGGAGATCCTCCAGTGTTGCTGAATTCAAGTAATTCTAAGATTGGGCCAAAATACGCATCCCCACAGAGATATATGTGTAAGACTCTATGACGCTCGATTGTGGTTGTTGTCACTAAGAATGGGCCACCACTTATTAAATTAAATATTAAATATGACAATTCACACAGCACAGCGCCAGGTAGCTGAAATCACCATTGAAAATCTTTATTTTTATGTTCACTTGGATCATGTATGATCTTTACTGTTTGGTGCTCTTAAATGATAAAAAAAAGAAGAATTATGCAAACAAAAAAGTAATTTTAGAACGGGTCAAAGGTTTTATCCTGGCGCCGTATGAGTGGAAATAATTCATCATCCTGAATCACTGGCGTACAAATCAAATACCACTGCTCAGCATTATTTTTTGCACTTTGCAGCTTTTTTTATTCTGTCTGCAGATTTGTCAACTCAAAGCAAAACAATGATAAGAGCAGAGTGAGGGTGGGACAGGATATACGGTAATTAAATTACAAGAGTGAAAGTCTCAGTTTAGCACATACATCCTCAGGAAAGGTCATAATTGACCTGAGTGGAGTCTGACAAGTGAGTTACTGCTCTCTCTAGGCGCCGATGAGAAAAGCCGAATGAACGCAATGCACTCCTGCTTCGATGCTAGTGATGTATTGAGCAGAAAAATGTCTTGTGGCTTTTTTTATAGACCAAAAAATAGGTGCGCTAAATCAACAGAAAATCTGTTGGTTGCGACCAAATATTAACTTTGAGTTTTGTTGTATACATTTGAATATCTACTCAACAGTGCTTACTGTATGTAAGTCGGGGTTGACTTATTGGCAAACATTGTACATGCATCTTAAATGAATGAGAAGTGGCTCTCACAACGCAGCCAACTTTATTTGCAGGAAGACGAAAGCTTATTTAAAAAAAAAAAAAAAGTCTACCAAGACCCACTTTCAATTACTCAAACTGTCTAGACTCTTGAATCATGCGTGTTGTTTTAAGATGAGGACAGATAATAAATTGTAATTTGGCTGAAACAAATCGGACTGAGGCAATAATAGTGTCTCAATTGTCCATTAGCCTGTGAATTAAGTTGATTTCATTATTAGATAAGAAAAGCAAGGCTGTGATGAAATTGCAAGCTTGTCATGTCGTTAAAAGTTGAGTGGAAAAAAAACCCCCAGAAGAATTAACAAACGTAACCACTTGCCCTTCACTTGAAGTCACAAAGTCTTCTGAAAATAGTAGCTGCACTAATGCTTTTTGGTTGCACCATAAAAGACAATTTTTAATTCTTAATTAAATTGCATTACAATGGGGCACTGTTACATCTTTCTGGGGTTACCAATTTGATATGGTTGTAATACACCACAAATATGCCACTTCATGCTTAATTTGAATAAATGAAAATCAGTGACAGCATCTCTGGAAAATTACTTGCTTGAACAAGATGAATGCCAATTGGGCGAGTGTATAAATATAAGGACTTCTGCTGAATTCAGTGAGAAATAGAAAGTCAATCTCATACCGTCTAACTCAAAGACATAATTTGTCTTTGTGAGAAGATCAATAAACCAGAGGACACACGACGAGGGATGATCCCCAATTCGCTTAAGACTCGGCGATGTTACATTATTGAGATTGCACTGCAAAGGAGATACACATGTCAAGGAGGAGACTATATTTCATCATGTGCAATGGATCTCTAGTCTGTATTATTTGAGGCATCCATTTCCTAGGTCAGAGAACATATAAACGCACATCCAAATGCTATTCAGAAACTATACTAGAAAGTCTGTAGCATATTTTTGAGCTCTATAATTATAAAGTGTTAGTGCTGCAATCACACAATGCAAATAATTTTCATTACATTGGTGCTGCTTATCTTAACTCAGACTTGGCAAATTTAATCCTCATTTTTACACTCTCGTCTACGATATCTGGCAATTGCATTTTTTCCATCAGCAAAAACCCAAAAAGGATTTATTATTCAAATTTGATAAGAAAGTGGAATTTTTGAGCCAGTTACCACATCTTCAAAAATGTATACACTGTAAAAACCGAGGCCCTGGAGGTTAAGGAAAGATAAGTGTTAGCTGTATAATCCTCTTACCATAATGAGGCCAGTGGTGATGAGGTCATTGCAGCCATGGCACAGCTCGCCAAACTTGGCCCAGTAGTCTTTTTTGCAGAAGAGCCGTCCATCTTTTTCATAGTACCAGTGGGACAGCGAGCTACTGCACTCACAGCATCTATAACAAAGGAAATGCAAAAAGGCAACACATGAACCTTTGACTGAAAATAATGATTAATTTTTGTTCTTGTGGATATGCAACATGGTCTATATACAACTACCAGTTATTTTGAACTTGACATGTTTGTTTCCAGTTGAGCAATTATCTTACTGTAAACTTGCCTCACTTTGTCATTTTTCAACATTTGACTCCAACACCAACAGTGAAAGGCAGATATGTTGACTCGATGTCCGTGACCTTTACATTTTACACAAACGCAGCAAGATAGTCCCGGTGGTGAAAATGAGCGTGATTGTAAAGGCTATCGCAAGCAATCCTAATGAGATAAACAGGCAAAACAAATGAGATCACAAAAACACACAGCTATGACTGAGCCTTTGTGTTTGTATGTGTCTCCGGTGACTGTTTTTCAAAGACAAAAGCAATGCTGTCATCTGCAACATCATAATGACTCGAGTGCAGTATTGTCCGTTCTAACCAGCAAAGAATGCTTCTTTGACGCTGAAATGTGTCTTGAAATTACTTTTGATAAAAGCTGTGCCGTTTGAGGTGTCCATTTATTGGTCACCTTATTGATACCATAGTTTTGTTGAATGGGGATAAGATTACTGTGTTTCTATTTAAGGTACATTTCAAGAAAGAATCTACGAGGAAAGCTTCAACCCATATTTTGGGCAATGCTTCCCAATTTAGAGTTGCGTGCTTTCAATGTAGTACCACATGCCACATGTAGTAGACCCCCCCATACGCCAATATTCCAATCGCAATTTAATGTGCAATTATGACTGGATTAGTAATAATTCATGCAAACCTAACACATGAATGTCAGTCTCTGTCGACCAAAGTTATAACTGACCACTATTTCCCAACTAAACATTTTCTCCCCTTTTGTCTGCAAACAATGCCTTAAAATACTCCCGGAGTACTCTGTCCAAAACCGAAAAGTGTGCTAATACCTACTTAGTGATACACTAACGTGTGTGCATGTGAAAAAATTTGTCTTCTTGCTCGTAATCTGTCTGAATCTGTGCGTGTACCAGCTGTGACTAAGTGAATGTCTCCCCCACTTCCTTCCTATCACTTGACTGTCTGAACGTTCAATGCACATTTTCCAACAACGTTCCTCAGTTTATTGGCGTTCCTCAGCTTGAGCCCTCATGTGTATTGCTGTAAACAAGTGCAGGTGCTGATAAACTTGCAGGTGCAGCAGTTTTCTTCTTTTAACTTTGGTCAAGGTCATTTCTGTCGGCAAACCCGCTGCACTCGCATTCACCTTGCAATGGCAGAACACACAATTTATTCATGCGCCACTTCATTGCAGGCACACCCTCCCTCTTGAGCATCTGAGCATCAGCACGCAGTGCTTCACAGCACATCGACAGTGAGCTGCTTCAGTATGCAGCATGTTTGGGTGGGAGGAGACTTGGAAGTGGGTCAAGGCTTTCAGGAGACGTCAGCAGCATCCAGACAGGATCTACTTTGCTGTCCTTGCCCTGCGCCCTGCGCCCTTTTATCTCCCCTTGAGACACTTCCCTACACACAACGTGCAACCCTGTACTTTAGACAAATTCACACCGAGAGGGTTGACAGACATGCTTGATTTGGATTTTCCATGCAAACATATGTAGCTGGGAGTGCCAGAATTATTTATTGCTGAATGCACTAGTGGGAACCAGATTGTGATGCCCTCAAGATAGGAATCTCAAAACAGGATTATGATCAAGTATTTCATTATTATGGGGGAAAAACGTTTAACATTCAGTCATAATTGCAGTAACTTACATGTGTATCCAAAAGCTCACATTTGGGTATTTTTTCCGCTACTGAATTTGCAGTTGCATAGACCATAAGAGGATTATCAGCATGAAATACACACACTTGATTTTGTGCACGCACGCACACACAGACACAAACACACACCCGTGCAGAATGTCAAAATATCAACCAGAACTTGGGTGATTTGTTGAACTCAATGCACTTGGCTCATGAAAGACAAGTATATCAGAAGATGTAATTTATGACCATAAAAAAGTAAAAAAGATATGAGAACAGATTTGAGACATGCAATTGGAATCCCGCAGGGGCCTGAAAATAGCCAATAACTGAGGGATCTGAGTCTGAAAATCTATAACCTCCTTCCTGTGGAAATCCTCTATGGAATTAACTTCTCTGACAGAGCAATAAATTCCTTTTTCTAAGACAATCTTGGGCAGCTTATTTCCAAAATTCACCTTTTTCCTGTCAATATGAGACCACAAAAAAAAACTAGTGGCCATCTGCGGTGCACTGGACAACATTGGAGTTTGGTCCTAAGTTAGGGTGCAATTTTGCACATTACAGTAACAACATGGCTATCTTTTAAAAGTATATTTTTTAAAAAAAAAGACCATGTATTTATTGTCATGGAAAAAAAACACTAGAATTTGACTCATTCGTTTAAGAATGAATGGTCTCAGGTCATGACCAATCACGGCTCAGCTTCGGAAAACTAATGAGTCGTGGTTGGTTGACTCGAGCCCTGCGCAAAATATACAATGTCATTTTCAGTCGCCAGCAAGTGACAAAACGGCCACCCCGAGATGGATAAAAACAGGTGGATTTTACCCATTTAACTCATATTCCACAAACAAATCATTAATCAGAACATTGTCTTCGACTAGTTGGGCTACGCAGAACATTTTATCACAAAGAAAAATTTGGGGGTTGATTTCCCCTTTAATCACAATTAAATTTATGAGCGTGTGCCGAAGCAATTAAAACACTTTTAAATACATAACGACCTCCATATGCTCTATCGGTATATACCTTCATTCACAGTTATTGTACCCCCTGAGGTAATGTTATTAGACAGCTTCATGATGTAATATAGTTTGGACCATCTGTGCATCGTATTAATCATGAGGACCGCCAGACGTGGGTCAAAATTGAATATGATTCATTTGTCCCTGTTCACATGAATGAGTAGACGGTTGGATGAAAAAAAAAACTGCTGAGGACAATCAAAATGTGAATTAATGTTTTATGATTAAACATAGGAGTGGGCCATATAGACAAAAATTTAAAAAATACACTATTCACTTAAATATTGTAAATCAAAATAGGATTTGCTGTTCCCAGGCACTCACACAACGTTCTTTGCTATTTGACACATGGCACAAGTGTCATGAGGAAGCTTGCATGTGTATACAGATGTTGCCCTGGGCCATTATATGACGTGCACATTGACACTGGTGCAGGAAGTGGTGCAACCAAATGGACCTGCTCGATGCGAGCCAAGGATAACCATCAGTTGGCAGATGTAAACCTGAAACATTTACGACGACGTACACCCAGACCCAATCCCACACGCCTGACTTCACATTCACAAGACCATTGTTACAACATTCCCAGCCATGGTACCAAGAGAGATCACCAGGTATGTAGTGGGACATTGCCCTATTCAATTGGGAAGATTTATTTTAACAGCAATTAATGTTTTTTTGTTCATTTTCACGAAATAAAACCTAAGATATGATTAGTATGTGTATTCCCTCTGAGAAAATTTCAATTTTTTTTCCCTCAACAAAAATATGTGATTTGACTCAAAAAGGTTGGGAAACGCTGCCCAAGCATCATAAAGAAATGCGCACAAACACCACGCACACAGAAATGTAGCTGCTAATGAATTATTAAAGCTTCAGCATCTTCTCTAAAGCTCAGAGGGAAATCCATCATCTCTATCTGCAAGCCATGCAAAAATGCTGTTGAAATCTGATCAATATGCCAATTTTGGTCAAGGAGTATAGGGAAAACAAGACAACATAATAGTACCAAGTCTTTCACAACTTATCTGACTGATGGTGGCTAAAACAAATGTGTCTGCTATGGAGAATGCAGTATTGCGCGACTGTTACAAAGCTGAAATTCTCACTAACAAAAGATGCGCACACACACACGCACAAACTGCCTGGGGAAGACATCTTTGTTCCCGCCCATAGGATCATGCAAATTGAGGGGATTACGGCATCCGAGCCAAAACGTTCACATTTGCATGAAGGAAAATAACAGCAGGATTCCTTAACACAGACAATAATACTCCCGATGGGGCAAATGAATTCAGGTTTTTATGTTGCTCAGCTCTCACAAAACTCCAAGGACCATCTTAAAAACACTGCCCCCTTTTTGAACCCCATCTTTTCTACTCCTCTCTCTCCTTGGCAACCAGCAATGCCACGGCGATGATGTCAGCCCCTCTGTCTGAGAGAAGCACATCATGCTGACCTCCCACCTTCTCTTTATTGGGCAGCATTAAACCAGGAAATCCCTTTAGCCAATGAGGCTAGGATTCCTGTGACCTTGGCAATATCGAGTGAAAATCTGCATTCACAGTTGATCATTTATTCTATTTGTAGAATTCACACCAAGCAGAGGAAAATAAGTGCTGCTTTATTTGTGGGCAACAGACAGATGCTCCGGTGTGACATTGTATTTGTGGCACTATTCAGCTGGTAAATGGGATTCTGGGCAGACTGTGAGTAAAGTCTGTGCACGGCAGCAGTTTACTTTGTGAGTGTTAAGCTGCGAGCTCAATGTGGGAACTTCTCACTTGTTTCACTGGCTGGGGAACAATAAAAGAAAACTCTGGAAGCTGACAGTTGTTCAACTGGATTCAGAAGAGTGCCTGCTCGTCAGCATTTTGAGAAGAGTATGAGTCTGACTAAAATTTAAACATGAAGCAGAAGGAAGAATCCTTAATTATAGATTCTTGCTATGCAGTTTTTACAATAAAGACTTAAATACATGACAAGACACATGACAAAGTTTTAGTAGCATTAAAAAATACATAAACTTAATATCCACCTACACAGGAGGAAGTCAATAACCAAGTTGAATATTTGCATACAAACAAAAGTTGAAGTCGTAAAGAGTTGACATGAGCATAAATTTAGGAAATGCACTGCCAGAATGAGATTCACAATGACATATTTCAGAAGCGACATCCCTCTGAAAGCAATTCATTTTACACTTTGAAGGATGTACTACCAAGCCATATCGCTCATAACAATTAAAATGGCTTACATATAAACACAAAGGAAAGTGAAACAACAAAGCCAAATGCATCATCCGACAAATCACTCACTATAAAATCAATCTTTCGAAAATGGATGATTTCCTTAGGTAATTAATGAAAACCACCCAACTTTCTGCTTTACTAGTCACTATTAAATATTTTTGTAATTGATTATTCCATCGATTAATCAAATGCAATTTTCCTCGCACTAAAGTGTATTAAAACCAAATTTTCCCTATTTACTGTTTATTAACATAATATTTTGGTTTATTTTGTATAATTTAGTGATAAAAATACAACTAAACATGTTGGAAAATGTCTTCTTTTGATTAAACGCAAAAGATAAAGCAGTCCACTTTCATGAAGGAGTAGGGAAATCTGAGAAATATTACTTTTGAGAGCCTGAAATCAGAAGATTTGGACACTCTTTAGTTAAAAAGATGTCGCTAAACAATTCCTCGATTATTAAAATCCGAGGAGACTAACCAATTAGTTGTCGATTAATCGATTAATGTTCCTTGAAGGTTAAGATCAAGTGTCTAAAAGAACATTTATAAACAAAGCTCATCAGAAGTTACCGCTTCCGAAAGTGTTAAAAAAAAAGTCAATCCAGAATATCACTTCAACTTACTTGGTGTGCTGAAGCTGTCTCTTGCTGAGCTGACTCTTTGCTGACATTTCCCCAGCAGGACTGAAAGTGTCGTTTTGACACTTAAAAGCCACACTCATGTTCTCTGCACTGATGTTGCACTCGCGAAGCGCGACAAGACTCACAGCCCGGCACTCACTGTCATCATTGACACCCTCTACTTGGCTTCTCCCTTTCTTTGTTTCCTCCCACAGTGCAGCTGCCTTTTCGGCCTCAACGACTTCCTGTTGTTGGTCAGTCCTCTGGGAACACACTTGACTCTATGACATCACGGGCACAACCATCAAAACATACATTTTTGGCCCTTTCTATTAACCCTTTGATTTCCTATGAAACATAAATGCAATTAAATGGCCATCAATTATTCACTGATTTGCGTGGACCAGCCCAATCTCTTGCAGGGGTTCTCTGTATACAAAGAAAAGTGAAATGGGAAATGGTGTTGAAAATGGATTGATGGTGCAGTCGTACTGATGGAGGTGTTTTTCATATTAGCCTCATATTCATACTTAACATAGTCAAGCGGGTCAGGGTCTCACCAATGACCATAAAATTTGAATACAGTAGAGCCTTGAAGGACTATTACATCAAAGTCTTAGAATGGCAGAGAAAACTGATTGTGCTAGATTATTGTTGTTTTCTTTTTTTTTTTTTTTAAAGTTTTTATCTCATGTTTAAACTTGTAACAGAGAAGCATTTTCCAGGTGAAATAACCAGGGATAATCTGGGTCAAGGTTGCACGAGGCACACGATTCAATTACAAAAGTGGCAGCCCAGGGTCACAAGAAAAAAAAGTGCTTTGAAGACTTTGGAAAGTGCTTTGAATACATTTAAAAGCACTATATGTACAAACAAGTGTATTGTATCATTATAAAAGCAAACACCCATAAGGACAACAAAAGCTTATTTTGTTTGTTCAATCATGAAGTTAGCGTGGCATACCAAGCTGCTAAATTACACCTGTCATTTAGTTTGAGGCTATGTGAATTTTGCACTAAGCATTAACCGAACACTCACACATTTACCAAAATAGCCAGTTTGCTAATGATTTACTTATTTTTTTATTCATCCATCCATTTTCCCAACTGCTTATTCAAGCAATTAATGTAAAATGTCCTTTTAAAAAAACAGCCTCACATGTCTTGAATGTTTTCTATACAGCTTTAGGCCTGCATCACTGAAATCAATGACTTGTGTTGCACATGTTTTTAAAATTGTACACAGCATATTTCGTACATATGATCGCCAATTTAATAGATATATACATATATGGATGGATATCATTTTGCATGCAAATGTAAGTAGGGATGTGTGGAGGAAAAAGATAGCAAATGGTTGAGGAAGAAAGGCGTCACTATAGCAACGTTATAGAGTCACTGTATCTAGATCTCTCCAGTTCGAACTAGGGTGGCACAGTCAGCTGAGCAAGAAAACCAAAAGTTGTACAACAAAATCAACAACGACAACAAAACCTAGAAACCAATATCATAGTTAAATTACATCTGTTTTTCCACAGCCCATTGCGACGGAATTCGAGCGTTCATTGCAAAAAGAGCTTATAGTGCACAAGCCACTTATTGGCTTCATCTGCAGATTTTTGTTCACTCGCTTGGTTTTTGTGTCCCGCAGCTTGCGTTGCCAGGCAGAGTTGGTCTGCAAGTACAAGCAGCTGAGTCACTGCAGCTTTTTCTGCTACTGAGGCGATCCTCACGGTTACCACAGCAACATCATTTTCACATTCATTCTCTTATGCAGTCAGAAATGTGCCAGTCACAAAGCAGGACCAAACATTTTTATGTTGTAAGTTGCTTTGATGATCAGAACACACTTTTTCCACCACCACCCTCACCCTGCACTCTCCAAAGCAATGCAGTGAGGAGAAAAGTGCAAAGCACAGGATTTTGCAGTCCTTTGGGATGACTGTCAAAAGAGCCGAGTGTCAAGCTGAGTTAGTTGTACTGCTGCTGTATGCTGATGCACTCGAATGCAGTATCACAGCAACATGGAGCTCATGCTCTCAGCAAATGAATAAGATGCATTTTAAAAACACCTCTCAGGATGATGCATTGAAGCACTGCACCACAACAAACAAGTGTTCTACATATCGTTTTCAAAACACTCACTGGAACGGTATATTTTCTAGTCCTCACAGACAAACATATATAATGCATAAAGATGTCAGTTCATTTGATATTTCCCATTTGATTTATGTCTCAGAAATCAGGCACAATATTTATAGAAACACAGGCACATCTCCATTATGAAACACCCCCAAAATCTAGCAGTTTCTTGGAATCAAAGATGTAGATACATTATTTTTCACAAGTGACGTTTGTCATTGACTGACCACTTGCCTGGTATGATCCAAATGGGGAGTCGCAGTGCGACCTCTGTTGGACAAACTATGCATTGACAGCACTGAAATCTATCCAGTTGCACTCCTATGTTAATGTTAATATTTTATAGGCCTAACAACACTGTCGAGTAAGGCAAATAAAACAAATCAATGTACTAATATTAATTATTAATATCACCCAGCTGCAAAATTGATTTCCAAGTAAAAAAATATTTTGAGAGCCTTCTAACAATGTCCATACTCCACCCAAACAAAATATAGAGCATCTGGAATTTATGCTTCTGTCCAGCTGATATTACAATGACATTTTCCATGTCAGTCTTATTCCCAAGCCAATGCTTCTGTTTCCATGGAAATCCTTGATGACTTGGATGTGGGTCAGTCATTAGGAGTGCTTCAGTTAAACAAACTCACGTAAAATTAAGTTTGCCTACACTAATCATAGGCAGAAATGTCACATTAACTTGGTGATTTTAACAAATTTTTGAACTGTTTTCCATGTCTCCCTTCTGCAACACATTATTTAAATGATTAGGACTGTTTCACAATTCTACCAAGCTTGCTGATGAGCTTTGGAATGGAATAAAATGTGTATTTCATAGCTTTTGAGTTGAAATCATTTTGATCCCAAATAGAATATGATTTGAGTCTACTATAAAAAGAAAGTGGCTGAAAATTGTTACCCCACATTTATCGGGTTTCTAGAAGTTCCACCATAGAGTCAAATCTGTACATTATTTTTTAAAACTTTGTAGAGTCGTTTCACCAGGAAAGAAATATGATAAATCCTTACAAATGAACATTCCAAATAAATAACATTCTTTCCCATGGTGTGCAAAACTCCAATTTTCTCCTAATTAATTCATTCCATTTGTTGATATTTATTAGAGCAGAGTGGACAGACGCTCATGGCCTGATACCTGACGCCGCAAATGAGTGTAAAGCATCTGACAACACTCAGGGCTGAATAGTCGACACCAGCCTGCTTTAAAGAGACACAAAGCAGTGCAGAGGGCCATTAATAACCATCGATTGTGAAGCCACACACACACAATGGCAAACACTAGCGAGGCCTACACACTCGCACAAAAGCTTTGCTGCCACGTGTCCAAATATCCTCCTCATGTTACCTATTCAGAAGACCACCACAGCGATGGAAATCACTAGTGACGCACTGAGTGCTGAGTATTCCACAAAGCGAGAGTCAATTTAATGCCGAGCGTCTCAGATGAACTAAATGCGAAAGGAGAAAGGAAAGTAGTGTGGGAGACCGTATCTGAACACAAGATGGGAAAGCAATATCAACTAATGGGTACCTGGACTTACAAGAGCACCAACATATTATTACGAAGAAAACTTTCAGGTTGACTTTCACTTTAAATAAAACTGAACCGTATTTGGGTCATGATTTTTTTGGGTACCACTAGAGAGTCCACGAGTGGGCTTTATAATATCAATATTTAGCACACGCCATACACTCAATGGAGCTTCATGAATGGACTTCACATCTTAATGCAGTACATGCACTGTACCTGAAGCAGACGCTATGCCATTCAGCATTGAGTGCCTGAAGATACTGTTCATCGTAGATTCTTTGTTTGCACCCGGCACACACGGGCAAACTTCCTCCAGCTGCAACGAGAGTGACAATGGGAGTGACTAAGTAGGATGTTATGCAATTTGACACTAGTCCAAACAACAACCCCAAAAATAAAATAGTTCAAATTCATATCTTTCTGATATGTCAATCAACTCAGAGCATTATCATCCTGTCATTCAGAAAATAGTTAACTAGTGTCTCAAAAACACCATTTGATATGTTAGAATAGCCTATTCAGGCTTGCGTTAAAGAAATGCTGAATAAACCTTGAGTGGAAAGGTGGATGAGGCCAAAGTAGGCGCAACGGCCATCAAGGCATAACGGTTCACTTAAGCACATTTTAAAGTTAATCCATCTGAAAGCACATCTCACGCCCATCTTCATCCGATGCCATGAAGACATAAATGCATTGAGAGGCTGAGTAAAAGATGTTAGTGTACTCTAATCATTATCGGTCAATACGTTGCTTTGTTTCGGATGGCACCATCGTAGCCTCAAGCTTCATATGACATACAAAATAGTTAAATTGAATTGAAACAGGAGCACGCAGTCATTACACAACGTCGTAATGACTATAAAAAGCAAATATTAAAAAATAGTAATTAGTAATTACTGAGCGCACATTATTACAGCTAAGACGTGATGACAGAGCAATTACAGACACTCGTGTAACAAAACAGTAAAGCCAAGTGTAAATAACAGTCATCATGACTACTCAGAACAAATTTAACATCATAAGGGGAATTTAGCAATCATGTAACAGTGTTGTATCGTTATATCATCGAGTTGCTACCTCTTAAAATGACCTGTTTAATCAGATTTTGTAATGGCTTGCTGGAGATCTGTTGTATTGATCTCTTTGATGAGGAGGGCAATGTCGATGATGGTCACTAATGTCTCTGCACTCTCCTTCCACCTCAGCTCTTCATTCATTCATATTTATCACCTTGTCTCTTTATTATGAAGCACTTCACTTGCTCAATATTGCAGACTCTGGTGTCTGAAATGGCCACTAAAAGACTCTAATAGCTCAGATAAAAGGAAAACCAATACACAACACGCAAGTGAGCATTTTTTTCTGACTCATCATGCAAACACACAGCAGTCCACTGCAACATTACCTGAGTCATCATGCCCAATTTGTGTTGCGAGTGCTTCTGGACAATTACTCATCATTTATTTATTCTTTTTTTTTTATTCTTATATAATTCTAAACAAAAATGTGCACCTGAATAGGGAAACAGACGTTTGCGTTTAAATATTCGGATCAGGAGCTGTGATTAAGATAGAGGATTGTCTAGCTATGTTAGTAGGTAGGCGGGTGGGCCGCTACACAGTTTGACAGAGAAGATGATCGGTTGCATGCACAAATGCCATTGTGCTGTATAGAGTGGCAAGTTGCCAGATAACTTTTCAGCTATTGGTTCTCACAAGCAAGATTGCTAAAACGTATATTGGAGTGGATTAGACAAACAAAAATGCATTGTGTCCTGCAGTCAAACGAGGTAGTGACCGTGGGATGCTCTGGGGTTGCTTTGTTACTTCAGAACCTGGTCGACCTGCAGTGATTAATGAATTTTGCTATCCACCAGAAAATCCTGCAAGTGTCAGGCCATTTAGTCTCAAGTTGTCTTGCAGCAGAACAACATACTGAAACATCCCAACAAGTCCAAATTGGAGTGGCTAAGTTACAGCTCTAAATTAAATTGAATTGAGACGCTATGGTAGGTTGGGCAGATGCTTTAAAAGCCTCTCATATAAATTAGTTCAAAGAATACAGTATTGCGAAGAAGCATGGAACAAAATTCCTCTACAAAACTCGATTTCGTTACTGCTGCCAAAGATGCACCGCCATAGCTTCAGGGGCTTTAATAGTCATCATTTAGAAAATGCTTTTTTTTTTAAGCTTTTGTTGTATTTCTGAGGTATTGACATTTGTGTCATCTAAAACATTTAAGTGTGATAAACATGTTTAAAAAATACACACCTAATTCGTCACGGGTACAAGAAGAATAAATCTACATTCGAATGAGGAATGTGCATGACCTGGAGGTAACACACTTGCACGCCAGCATTGCGAAGGCAACATGGCCTCATATAAACAACCATCTGGACGTGCAGCCTGGTACTCTTTGTAAATACAGCACAAATTGCAAGAAATGCAAACTCCAATCGAAAGACAATTCACTAGACTTGCTTTGCCCACCAGCATCTCAAGGCAAGAGCAAGTCCCGTCCGGCCGGTGTACTCGGGTGACTATTCCAAACATCCTTTCATATTTTCCTTACCTTCCTCCTCTCCCATGCGTTCGTTCTTCCAGGTGCAGCAGAAAAGCATCAACCGCATTCACGCCCCGACAGAGAGCCAGGAGACTGGTCGATGGATAACCGGTGCCACACCACCTCGGGCTGGCGGTGTCCCAGCAGCGGTTGGCTCGGGTTTACCTTCCTACTGCCCGCTTCAGGTCTGCGCCTCTGCAAAGCTTCATTCAAGAGGGGAGCAGACCAATGAAACTGCTCGGCCAGCTACTGAACGACGCTGATTGGTTAGCATGGTTCCTTGGACAGGGGGGCACAGCACAAGTGGGCGACAAATAAATAATGCCTGCAAGGAACATACTGTGTGGGTTTAATACTGTATTTAAACTTCCTGCCAACTGATCAATAGATACATGAATTCCTACAATTTTATGAAGCTTTAAAAAAAATCTTGACTGTATAATAATGGTTGGGTGGGTGGGTCTCTGCAGTACCCATCAAGTGTGCAAATATGCAACCATGTAAATCTTGTACCAGCCGCTTATTATTGTTTTAATGTGTCGAGTTAGGTGCTCTTAATTTGACAAATCAGATCAATCTCATAATGACTGCAGTCACTCTGAGTTTCAACGCCCATGACCATATCAGGTAGGCTGGGTGAAGATCCATCACTTTCAAGCCAGAACCAGACCAGAATACAGTCTGAAATACTATCATGCCAAAGTTTAGCCCCTGCATTAAGTTTTGTTGCATCCACAAATTAGCACTAGTGAACAGTTTTGATGATGTTTAATAATGCAATAGAAGGGGAAGATAGACAGCTAGGAATGTAGTCTGTGACCCAGGTTTGATTCCTGCAGTGAGCTATCCTCATCTTATATAACATCTGCATTATGGCTCAGTGCTTTATTGTTTCCAGATGGCCCCAAAAGTCGTATTTACCCAGCTGAGGCAAAGCGGCATCATCTTGTTTAACTTGACAATTATTGACTCATGTACCTTATGTTACATCATTAATCGAAACAAAACGACATTTTTTTCAAACACATTTTATTTATTTGATGATGCAAATACATTGGCTGATTATATTAAGTCGTGTGTGCATGTGTGCGTGGATTTTTTTTTTTTTTAAAAGTGCAAAACCACAATTTTCCTCCATGTAGAAATAATTAATAAAGTGTATCCCATGGCACATCTGACCCAATGAGGTTCAAAGTGTTCAGAGCGGATGAACAAATGCCAACAACTTTCATATTAGTACAAAATACAGTACATAATTACAGAAAGAACAAAGGGGTCACTAGGCAACAGCACCCATGAACCTTTGGTCAGCTAAGCGTTTTCCTCCTTTTTTTCCCTCTAAAGCAGCTCAAGTAAATGAACAATGGGGCTTGGATAAACCCATTAAACAGATGTGTTATTTTGTACTACAATTTTTGAATAAATGCAAAGGCTAGGTTTTACTGCATGTTCACACAATAACAATAACAATAAGATATGTGTTAAAAGCTTGAATTAACCTTATTACATAAATGTAAATAACTCCTGAAATGACACTTGAGGAAAAAGCCTCACAAAGCAAATGCGCAAAAATGCAAACTTACAGAAATACACTGGAAGAATAAAAGACAACACTGCTTTAGACAGTGATCTCAGTAAAGCATTTGTTGAAATTGGAAATGATGGGGAAAAAACAATCAGCAAAAAAAAAATAAAAAATCTAATAAGAACAGATGGGCTGGCTGGAGTCCTATTTCCCACTACTTTATACCCAATGGAGCTAAAAATAGCAGCAAGAAGGCGGGCCCAAGACACTGTTGCGATTTGGCCACAAAAAGCAGCCTTCTCACGGATTTGAGAGGTCCTGTGCTGCAACATTTTATCTTGCCTTGTTTTAAGATTAAAAATGGTGCACTGCAGCATCCTACATAGGTCACATTGGCAGACAACCTTTTCTAGCAGTCTTTTGCTGTGTCACCATATGTTCACTTGAACACACAGTTGACAAGTATCCAAAAAAATGGTCACGGGCTGACAAACATTACAGTATTTGAAGTACATTGGTGCATAAGAAGGGGGACTTAAAGCAAACTGACATTCACACGTTTATGGTTAAAGACACTGTCATCACGAGAAAGAAAAAAAAAAGTACAAAACTCTTGGTCGGTGGGTTTGCATAAGAGCAGATGTTGAAGTCAAGTAAGTAAAAACGTTCTAAAATGTACATTCTAGTTCATGCAGTAGCACCATGATTTTCTCCAGGCCACATCGCACTTCAGGAGTACATCTACTTCCTCCTGCCACAGTATTTACCCTGGCATGCTGCTACTGCTCCACCTGTAGGAAACAATCAGCATGCACGGAGCGACATATTAGCATTGACAACCTTTTACAAAAGAACATTTTTCTTGCGGCTTAATGAAAGCTTGGCCGCATGACACTGACTCCCAGGGTTAACTGTGTTTATGTTTGTCATTTTGCAAATGAATTGTGAGAGGGATGGCTGCGCTGCTGTGGGAGTGGTCACAGCCAACTTCAATCATGGCCAATCACAGTGGCTCCTTTCATTGGCATGTGCTAATCAGTTGGCCACTGTGCCACATGCATTTTTTAATTCCGTGTCGTTTTTATGAAATGCAGGTCTGTTACCTCTGTAGGCTCCTCCTCCTCCTCCTCCTCCTGCACCACCCAGAAAGCCTTGCAATGGATTCCCAATGTACTTAGCTGCTTTAGCTGCACAAAGAAACACAAAGAAATAGGAACAATAAAGCTTGATTGTATGATTGATTTTACAGCGTAAATAGGTTGGTTAAGAGCTTGTGAGCAATTTGGATATTGATACTTTGTAACTTAACTTGAAAACCTCAATTGCGCACACAATGAAAGCAGATGTGGCCTCCTTGAAATAATCCCACCATCAATAATCTCCAATGTTCAGGAAAATGAGGATTATCATACATTAGACAGTGTGTATTTCATCCAGATAATCTGGTATTAATCAGAAATTAAATTTGAAAAATAATCTGAGGTGTTGAATATTTGGTCATTTTATAGTTATCATATTGGTTGTCAAATACCTTGTTGAGGAGTCAGTGGGGCTGGGACGTATCCACCTGTGTACGGGCGGGAGGGGGATAGATGAATTCATTTAATGTTAAAGATTAGGATTTCATTTCTTCTTGTTAGGTAGTAAGAAGGATTACACAAATACCCATTCCCTTTTAAATTAAGGAGGAACGAAGGGGACAGACATAGTGGAAAAACATTCCACAAATTGAGGTTGTCCTCACCTTGTTGAGGCTGATATCCACCACCACCTCCAAGATTTCCATAGCCTGTTCATATAACAGAAGTGAATAAGCCATTGTGAAGAGAGCATTGTCGTACATAAATACGTTAAAATAACATTTTATGAATCCTCTATCATCTTGTTATCTTCACTGCACTCAATACTCCAAATCAAGTTTGTCCTGGTCTAGTGTTGCTAAATTACGTCAGGAGTCTCTGGGACTTGGTGTTATCTTCAAAGAGTCACACTTTGATGCTGTGCAGTGCAACAGTAATCAGAGACCAATGGTGAAATTATGCCACACTCTTTGTCCAAACTATAAACCACTGCAATGTGAGCACATTTCAGTAAGCAGCAAAGGGTTAACCTTTAGTGTTTGGCATTTTTCTGAAATTTTCTTTGTATTGTTTGTATCATGACATTCAAAAAGAAGTAGCAAACCCAGTAATGGGCTATTAAGAAGGGAATAATAACTATGAGGACAGTTATGTGAAGAGAAGTAATTCAGAGAGAAAACCCACGCATGCTTGGAAGGACATCAAACTGAACATAGTGATGCCAGAGCCAAGATTGAAACCCTGAACCTCATCACTGTGAGGCAAATATGAACTACACTTGTCCAATGCCATTTAAAACAGAATTAAAAAGTTTACATAATAGTATTAAACGTAAACTTTTCCTGTGACATAAACACCTGCGCTCTCTGAGTCAAAAATACAGCCCCAGTCAGTACTTCAGGAATTATGGTAGTTCATGTTTCAATGATTATACCGACAATTATAACTGTATTCCATTATCAGCAGCACATGCAGGTCATATTTTAAGCATATGTTTGAGGTGTAAAAGCTACCTGGTTTGGGGGCTTTAGCGCCTCCCCCAGCACCACCCAGGCCGCCTGCAGAGGGATATGGCAAACCACCTGTGTAAAAAGAGACTTGCCTTGAAAGTGTGTAAAATGTCTGTGGTGCCAATGACTCTTAGTGACTTTACAACCATATCAGTTCCCTGCACAGGAAATGCCAAAGTGATGGCTTTTTCCGGATCAACTGTCACTTCAGTCACTGGGCGGAACATTGTTTGTTTTCTGTTTGTCAAATATGTCCAGACATTGATATTGTCTGTGGTTCACTAAATTGTGATGACATGCAAAAAAATGGCATTATTGTCCTTATTGTTCACATACCTCCCAGAGTAAGTATTTTTGCCGTTTGTGACTAAATGAAGGCAGTTTTTCCTTTTGAAATTTTTATATAATTTTATGTTGAGCAATTCTGCAAAATATTTTAAGTTTTGCTCTTGTAAAAACTGGCTTTTCCGCATTTCACCACAAATAAATAAGAATCAACAGAACTGACTGTCCCTTGTCTTGAACCCAAACTTAAAGATATATTCTAAGGTTTAAAAAAAAAAAAAGCTCAACAAATTGTTTTGGAGAAAACTGGTTGTTTTGGTGTGCTGAGTGACATTGTTGCCACAAATGTCACAAATTAATATGATTAAAGGTGTTCCAACATAAATTCATATTTTAGCTCACAATAAAGACAACCTGTGGATAGGTTATATCTAACCTTGGTATCCTCCTGCTGCCAGAGGGATTCCTGCACCACCTCCTGCTCCCCCCACAACTATGAGAGAAAAAAGGAGACAAACAAGCAGTAAATACACACACACAGTATTCTATACTGTTGCTGAAATACTAAATAACACATGGATTTCCAGAGCTTTTATCGCATGTATGTTTACACACCGGGAGGTTTCAAGGGCTTTGCACCAGGCAACACTGCAGCCCCTGTTCCAGTTCCAACTCCATAAGGAACTATACAATAGAAAATATAGAAACACGTATATGATTCGCTAGGTCACACCAGCTTGTATACTGTACATTAGAACTGCAGCAGCAAAACAATATAGTGAAATGCAATCTGTCATTTATGATGGGAAAGACCTACTCTGAGTATAATTACAAATGAATAGGAAACATGAAGAGAAGGCAATGAAGTGTTATGGACATACAATATGCAATGCATGGAAATATCACACCATTATGACATTAATAATACATATGACAATGCGCCTAGTCATTTAAAACTTTCTAGAATTGATTCAGAGTAAATAAGTAAATAAGAAAAGCTATTTTTACCAAATTACTGCATATAGACTGACTTGCACAGGAATGGAGACAAATAATATATTTCTATGTATTTTAAGTAAAATACAAAATAGGTAACTTGCCTCCATAAGGGTAACCTACTCCACCTGGACCAACACCTGTTCCAGTGCCTATGGAGCAAAAGACGAATAAGAAGTGCACAAGTCTATTTAATCTAAATATGTTTAATAGTTAGCATTTTATGTGTATGATGTACTGAATTATTACATTCATTGCTGATTTGAACAAAATGCAGAAATAACAAACAATTTCCAAATATGCACATCTTGTTTAAACAATTTTGATTTCATAATTTTTTTGTCCTTTGACTGTCACGGGTCATACAAAGTTATGAATGATAAAATAAATGTTATAAATGTGTAATTTATTCATGGCCGTTATGGAAAAATGCACACGCGGATCTATTTTTACCTTGTGGAATGGGTTTCTGTGCCTTGCTTGCTGTGCCAACACCAACATCTGCAAACATTCAAGAGCAGGTCATCTAAGACTCACTGACAGTAGGCAGACACATTTTCTTTGTCTATGTCTCCACTGTGTGGACATAAGCAAGAATTGCCTCTTAAACATCCGCCAACAGGACAACCTGCACCTCACAAATGCCCTGGCTAGAAATAAGACAAATTGTTACAAGAATTAGGTTGTGTTGTGCTGTAATTTTTTGTTACACTCACTACACAATATTATAGGCTCCATTCAGTTTGAAGAATCTAGTTCAGTATGTTGTCTTCAAAGTAATGACTTTTGAGGACTCTTGTAAATGCTTTCTGATTGTTGCTTTAACGTGCTAGATGCTACAATGTACTACACTCAATGTAGAGACTTTCTTTCTTGTTTTTTATTTTTATTTTTTTTTACTTTAAGACCGTGTTCTGAGGAAAAAGATTCTAATATTTAAAAAGATGGTTCACACTTACCAGTTGGACTTTGACCTTTTGTACCAGCTAAAACAGACAGACATCAATAACTCAATCACTCAATTTACAGAAAGAAAAAAAAGAAAAGCATACAGTATGTATGCAGTATATATACAATATCAGTGATGTTTTTAAAAACACCTTTCAAATTTAAATGGGTCAGGTAAAAAAAAATAATTAATCACGCTATTAACTCGTGATAATGCACAGCTGTAAATCGAAAGTCATTCCAGGTCATTTGGCTGACTGAGAATACCAAGATATGCAAAGCTGTTATCTGAGCAAATGTTACCTACTGGTACTTTTAAGAATGTAAATTACAAAACATCCTGTTTAGATCAGCATTTTTTTGTTTCACCAAATAATTCCATCAATATGTTAAAACAATACCCTATACGACTAAAAAAGAGAATGTAATTTAAAACAATGTAAAGCCAACATTACAGTATTCTACAGCAGGGGTATCACAGCTTCACTCACAATCTGTCTGAAACAGGGAATTGAGTAATGTTCAGCATACGAGTGTCACAGAAGCATGAAAAACTCCTGCTGTAGAATTTCAAAGGTAGCATAGCCTGCATCAGGAAAATCTGTTCAGTGCAAGTGCAAGCATCGTTTTTGTTAAACTTAGCCTCAAACTAACACAAACAAGAAACAAATGACAAATTTAATTTGTATTGGGGGGAGATAGGGCAGTTTCCAACCAAACAGGCTGTAGAAATAACATGGTCTCGAAAGAACTATTAAAAAACTATCTTTGGACTAAAATGGATCCTCAAAAAAACAACAACAAACTCTAAATAACTTGTTCTTATTCAAAAATAATGTAAAGACTAAAACAAAACTGCCCCAAAGCTGATTTACTATAAATACTGGAAAAATGTTTTAGGCAATATATGAGTATTGTCAATAGCTTTAAAAAAAAAAAAAAATAGAGATATTTTTTAATCATATACTTGAGTGTGTATCAGTTCTTATTGAGCCCATTGAACTTTACCTGTCCTACTACAACGCTGCAGGAAAGCCATCTTTCTCGCCCTCCCCATTGCAACTCACCCAAGCAAAATGCAGACAATGAATGGATGAATACAGAAAGATTGCAAGCAAATGTTTGGTCTTACTGGGCTGTGGGAGCTCTGTGGCCTTCCCATTTGAGGCACTAGGGGTGGGATCTGCCAAAAGAAAGGGCGCACAGGTGGTTTGACCAGAAAAGTTAGTTAATGCTGCCGCAGCGGGGAGGATGGAAACTAAAAGTGGTAAATAGAAGAAGTACAAGGTAGCTATGTTTTGCATGTGTGAAGATCAGCACATGCTGGTGAGTACCGAGATGGTCTATGCTGTTATTTTGCAGGTCTATTTTAAAAACTTGTAAGGTGGGACACTTGTAAATCAAGGTCAAGCTACATGTCTACCAAAAGGAAATGGAATTTATGAGTACCTGGAAAAGGAGATCCAGAAGGACCTATATTCTTTGCTGTAGAAACAAAAAGAAGATCAGTGAAAACATCTACAAAGAAGCTCATATGGTACAAAAAAAAAAAAAAATGTGACCGTCGTGTGCGCCTTCCTTACATGGCTTTCCATCAACGGTAGCACCGGTGCCACCCGGCATGGCAATGGCAGAACCATCAGGGAGGCCGCTAACTGCAGTGTGTGGGGTTGCTCCTGGCAAGGCAAGACCCACTCCAGGAACAGCCCCTAAAATAGGTGACCAAAAAAAAAAAAAAAGAGGAATTTTCCCTTGCATTAAATGTATCATATTTTGCAGCCATTGAAGCATTAGAGTACTGCACCTCCAACTGTTCCTGGTCCAACTCCTGCTCCTGCTAATCCTGCGCCAACCCCTGCTCCACCTCCTGTTGAGATTCCTGATGCAAATAATCAAGTCTATTAGGATTTGAAAAATAAGACACCTGTTAAATAAAATAAGTTAAAATGAAGCTGTGTATTATGTTATAATAATACATCTGGGGGAATAATGTGTCTGGAGTAAAATTGGTGTTTCATTTCCTGTACCATATTTAGCAGCTTTTGCAGCAGCACCAGGATATTGTCCACTTTCAGCTCCTCCGGGTAATAAACCAGGCACTCCTACTCCCGTTCCTCCCAGTCCTCCTGTTCCTAATCCTGCTCCTGCTCCTCCTATAAAGCACAATTAAGATAACGAAATACTACATTGAAACATTTTCAAACAACTATCAAGACAAGCATGAACAGTAAAATACAGTAAATGTGAAAATGACTGAATAAAATAACCTGTGCTATTCACAGATGACATTACATTTCAAAATTTTAGAGGTTGTTTAATTTAAATGAAATGCAGATGCAAATTGTGCTAACAACCCAGTTATCTTACGGTCACTTGCTCCCTGCCATACAAGGATCTAAAACAGTTGAAATGTATGGCTTCAACATGCAGTACTTCCACAATAACAATTACTACTTGTGGCCTCTTAGGAAATTACAGAAAGAGCACCCAAAGTCTATGTACCAGAATACTAAATAAAAGTGTGAATAGTGAAGCACAGATATGTGGTGGGTCATTGTATTTCAATGTATAATAAGTATTTCCCCTTCAGACCATATTTGGCAGCTTTTGCAGCACCAGCAGCGGCGGGGTATTGTCCACCTCCTGGTACCAAACCAGGCCCGCCTCCTACTCCTGTTCCTCCCAGTCCTCCTGATCCCCCCAGGCCTCCTGTTCCTAACCCTGCTCCTGCTCCCCCTGTAAACCAAAGTAAAGATGTTGGTTAAAATAAAAAAAAATCCAAATACACGATCATTTTAGTTTTATTCACTGTACCATATTTAGCAGCTTTTGCAGCAGCAGAGTATTGGCCACCTCCAAATCCTCCGGGAAGAAAACCAGGTACTTGGCCACCTCTACCTCCCAGTCCACCAGTTCCTAAGTGAGCGCCTGCTCCTCCTGCAAAGCACAACATTTAAAATGTATCAAATGTATCATTTCAACTTAAAACTAGACTAACATTTCCACATACATTTGATGATTTGCATTGTGTTTTATCCACTTTACCATATTTGGCAGCTTTTGCAGCAGCAGAGTATGGTCCACCCCCAACTCCTCCAGGAACAAAACCAGGTACTTGCCCACCTGTACCACCCGGTCCTCCGGTTCCTAACCCTGCTCCTGCTCCACCTGCAAACAAAACAGTTAAGATATATTTATCTCTACAGACATCTGAAGGGACAGTATGTATGTTGCATCTTTTATTTACCATATTTGGCAGCTTTTGCAGCAGATATATTTATCTCTACAGACATCTGAAGGGACAGTATGTATGTTGCATCTTTTATTTACCATATTTGGCAGCTTTTGCAGCAGGAGAGTACTGTCCACCTCCAGGAACAAAACCAGGTACTTGTCCACCTGTTCCTCCGAGCCCTCCTGCTCCCAACCCTGCTCCTGCTCCTCCTAAGCAAGAGAAACAAAGCATGTTGATGACTAAAATGGGAATAATGGCTACAGTACATTTATAAACGGGATTTGAACTATGTATAAGAAATTTACGTGTTCATTTTACCATATTTGGCAGCCTTTGCAGCAGCAGCGGCAGCAGCATTGTATTGTCCATTTCCAACTACTCCTGGCACCAGACCGGGCACTCCTCCTATTCCCGTTCCTCTGACTCCGGTTGTTCCTAACCCTGCCCCACCTGAATTTCATAATCATGTGAAATGAAACAAGTCAAACAGACATTCTTCTGAATGTACAATGTTTTATTTCCAGTACCGTATTTGGCAGCCTTTGCCGCAGCAGCAGCGTATTGTCCACCTGTTCCTCCTCCTGGAACTAAACCAGGTACTCCGCCTATCCCTGTTCCTGTTCCTCCCAGTCCTCCAGTTCCTATCCCTGCCCCCAGTCCTCCTGTAACCCAGGTTTCAGATGAATTAGGCATGCTTGTTAACTGGAATATCGGTTGTACACACAGATGTATTATTTGCTTCATTTCCTGTACCATATTTAGCAGCTTTTGCAGCAGCAGAGTATGGTCCACCCCCTACTCCTGGGACTAAACCTGGTACTCCCCCTATTCCTCCATGTGGTCCTCCCAATCCTGTGCCTCCTAACCCTGCTGCAGCTCCTCCTGTAAATGAAAATTAATGGAGAGGTTTGAAAAACTGTGAATGGAAATAATATCGAAATATGCATTATCGAATTTACTGCACGTATAGCCTTACCATATTTGGCAGCTTTTGAAGCAGGAGAGTACTGTCCAACTCCTCCTGGTACCAAACTAGATCTTCCCCCGACTCCTGCTCCTCCCAGTCCTCCTGTTCCAAACCCTGCTCCTGCTCCTCCCAGTCCTCCTGTTCCAAACCCTGCTCCTGCTCCTCCCAGTCCTCCTGTTCCAAATCCTGCTCCTGCTCCTCCCAGTCCTCCTGTTCCAAATCCTGCTCCTGCTCCTCCCAGTCCTCCTGTTCCAAATCCTGCTCCTGCTCCTCCTGTAAATTCCAATTAAAAAAAAAAACAGGAGTAGTATTTACGCTTTGAACATTTGCCTCCAGGAACGTTGACAGTATATTGCAACTGCTGAACAACCGGCCTTACCATATTTTGCTGCTTTGGCTGCTGGTGAGTATGGACCAGTGCCTGGATATCTCTGACCTCCTCCTGGTACTGCAAATGGTGCCCCACCTGGCACAGCACCTGGCACACCACCTGGCACTCCTCCTGGTACACCTCCTGGTACACCACCTGGTACGCATTTATACATGATTTCATATTGATTTCAAAGACTGTTTTGAAAATATTTGAATTTATGTAATTATATATCATGGTATTTGCTGTGGATATTGTCTACCACAACCATCAACAACACAACTAACAATTTGTGACAGAAGAGCACACCCATACCATATTTTGCTGCTTTGGCTGATGGTGAATATCCACCCCCTGGTACACCACCTGGAACACCACCAGGTACGCCACCAGGTACACCACCAGGTACACCGCCAGGTACACCACCAGGTACACCGCCAGGTACACCCCCTGTTAAGGAGACCCAAGTAAAGTATTTTGGATTGTATGCAAGCTGAAATGATTTTATACATGAAACGTGGATACAACTGTAACAAAATTTACAATTGGGGTACTAATAAAGAAACCTTCAACCTTGAACAACTACCCTCGATACAGTGAATCTGTGAAAGAACAACAGTTCCCATACCATATTTAGCTGCTTTGGCTGATGGTGAATATCCACCTCCTGGAACACCACCAGGTACACCACCAGGTATGCCTCCAGGGATGCCACCAGGTAGACCACCAGGGACACCTCCAGGTATGCCACCAGGGATACCACCAGGTACTCCACCAGGGACGCCACCTGAAAAGGACACCAAAGAAATTTAGTGTTAATTTTGTAAATACTGTAATAATTTCACATCTGCCTTGGATACAATTGCCAAAACCCCCAGCAACGAGACTCGAAACTGTGACCATTACAGCATTGTCCATACCATATTTAGCTGCTTTGGCTCCTGGCTGATATCCGCCAAATCCTGGTACACCACCGGGCACACTGCCTGGTACGCCACCGGGTACACCACCAGGAACGCCACTTGGTACTCCACCTGCTACACCTGCTGTCAAGAAGAACCAGATTATAATGGCTACATCATGGTGTGTACCCTGGCCACATTCCACTTGCGTCACAAAAACAACAATCATGACACTGCCACCAACATTGAGGATTATGACTAGCAAAGTGGTGTTATACCATATTTACTAGCAGCTTTGACAGTAAGTGAAATAATGATTAACTGTATGAATGCATTGCATGTTCTGCACATAGTTCACCTGTACCACCTGAACATACCAGGAATAACAATTAAATGCAACTGTGATGAACAGAGATGTATCCATACCATAAGAAACTGTAACAATGTGCACAACATAGCCAACATAGCTTCTTTGATGAGATAATATTGTATCTTGTTTGTGCCATCTGACTGCCAGCAATGCCAGGGTAGACCAAATTGTTACAAACAGATGGATGGCCATACCATAATTATTTGCTTTGGCTGCTGGTTGATATCCACCAAATCCTGGTACATTAGCAGGCACACCGACTGGTGCACCCCATGGTGCACCTGACAAACGCCCTGCTCCACCACCTGGAACACCACCTGTTAAGGAGAACATATAATGTGTATGCCACCAATTTTCAGAATTGTCAGCAGCAGAGCAGTGTTCATACCGTATTTAGCTGCTTTGGCTCCTGGTACATATCCGCCACCTCCAGGTAAGCCACCTGGAACGCCACCCGGTACACCACCAGGAACACCACCAGGAACACCACCACCAGGTACACCGCCTGGTACACCACCTGGAACACCACCTGTCAAAGAAACTCAGGTGAGATGTTTTTGGCTTCAAAACTGTAGAATTATAATCACTGTTATCTGCCTTGGATATCGTCCACCTGTGAAACAAACTTTATTATTATTGATGTTGCGGCCATCAGATTGGTGCCAATACCATATTTAGCTGCTTTTGCTGATGGGAGATATCTACTACCCCCTGGTACACCCCATGGTGCACCCCATGGTATGCCCCCTGGTACGCCACCTGGTACACCACCTGGTACACCACCTGGTACGCCACCTGGTAAACCCCCTGGCACACCCCCTGGCACACCTCCTGGGACACCACCTATTCAAAAGGATTAAGACAGATGTTGTCATTTCAATGAAGTCATACTACATCATAGTGTCCGCGGATAACGGCTGCCTCTAGTGCTACCAAAACTACCAGCTTTATGCCTACCATATTTAGCTGCTTTGGCTGACGGGAGATATCCACCACCTCCAGGTACACCCCCTGGTACACCCCCTGGTACGCCACCTGGTACGCCACCTGGTACGCCACCTGGTACGCCCCCTGGTACGCCCCCTGGTACGCCCCCTGTTAAATAGTCCAAGATTTTGACTGCATATGCACTACTTACTTGCACAATACTAATACTAGTACCAATACTAATAATAATAACATCCATCCATTTACCGCTTATTCTCACTACAACAATCTGAACACTAGCAGTAATGCCAACTATAAAAAGTTGTTAAAGGCAGAATAATTTCTATCAGTTATACCATATTTAGCTGCTTTGGCTGCTGGCTGATATCCACCATATCCTGGTACACCACCCGGCACTCCACCGGGTACACCACCTGGCACACCCCCTGGTAGACCACCTGGTACACCTCCTGGGACACCACCTATTAAAGAGGATCAGGACATATGTTTTTATTCCAATGAAGTCATGTTACATTAGTGTCGGCGGACAGCGGCTGCTTCTAGCACTACCAAAATTACCAGCTTTGTGCCTACCGTATTTAGCTGCTTTTGCTGACGGGAGATATCCACCACCTCCTGGTACACCTCCTGGTAAGCCCCCTGGTACACCTCCGGGGACACCTCCTGGTACACCTCCTGGTACACCCCCTGGTACACCACCTGGTAAACCACCTGGTACACCCCCTGGTACACCACCTGGTAAACCACCTGGTACACCCCCTGGTACACCACCTGTCAAGGAGAATCACGACAATTGTCGTTAATGACAGAAAGTCATGATGCATCATAGTGTCCGTGGATTGAGGTCACTATTGCCAGCTGCACAACATTATTGCCAGTTTTGCACTTACCATATTTCGCTGCTTTGGCTGATGGTAAATATCCACCACCTGGAACACCACCAGGAACACCACCAGGAACACCACCTGGAACGCCACCAGGAACACCACCCGGAACACCACCTGGAACACCACCAGGAACACCACCTGGCACACCACCTGTGAATATGAATATAAGGTTATAAAAGATAGAAACTATGAGTAGCACTGTTGTTCAATTACAACATACTGTAACAATAAATGTTGGACAAATTTTTAGTTACCATATTTAGCAGCTTTGGACCCAGGTCCATAGCCTGCTGTGAAATAGGGACAAATTCAATGTACTGTATATATTTATGTCCTGAATTTTTTTTGTAAAACAAAATCTTGGTTAGTTTATTTATTCTTTTATTATTTGACAAACTGTGTACAGCTGACACAACCAATATCATTTGAAAAATATTGTTGCAATTTCACTTGAAGATACGCTACCTCCTGGAATCTGCCCTGGATATCGTCCACCTGTGCCACCACCCAAACCACCTGCACCAGGACCAAATCCACCAGCACCACCAGCAACAGCACCAAAACCACCAGCACCACCCAAACCTACAGAAACGTAATGACAAATATAAATATACTACAATAAATCATACAAGTGACTCAACAATTTTTCGAGTATTAATATTTAAACGGTACCATATTTGGCAGATTTGGCCTGTGCAGCTGAGATGCCACCAGTGCCAACTCCTGTTAAAAAGGAAAAAAAAGTTAATTATGCAATATGATTTTAGCTTTCGTGCTCCCTGTTAGCAAATAAGAGCTTAGAATACCAACCAGTCCCAATAGGAAATCCAGGCTTTGAGCCGGGGCCACTTTTACCTCCCGGAAGTCCAGCTCCTTGATTACCAAAACCGCCGTAACCTGAATCATTGCAACATGACATATCATCAACAACTGCTTGATGTTGTGATTACGGCTAATCTTTTGACAATGAAACATGAGCCTTTGTACCAAAGGGAAGTTTTCCGCCTCCAGGTTTTGCTCCCTGGCCACCTGAGGGCAAATAAACAATGCTTGATGAGAGATATGGGATACACTGGAACATTAGGTAGGAAAACAAGTGTACAACAAATCATCTCATTCCCATTAGTGGCTGCAATAGTATGCCTCAAGAATCAACTGAGACAAGAATATTATGGCGCGATGCCAAGGCATAACAATAAAACAAGCACTAAACTAAATAGTTTTCATCTATCAAGAGCAAGGCAAAACTTTACTGTATAAATGGATTAATTGAATCCACCACTACATTCACACCTTGAGTTTTGGGTGATTTCAGAGGGTATCCATGGAACACTCCGGGCTGCATTTGCCCACCATAGCCTGAAAAGATAATACATTTAAACATGTTCGAAAGACAGACACAATTTATATGAATCTGAAATGAATAAAGAACCAACCTGCTCCTGCTCCACCCTGCCCCCCCGCTCCAACTGTAGAAGAAATATCAAATCATCCAGTCAGATGCATAGATGCTGAAAATAATCTTTGATTTTCTAAATTTGCCAAGAAGCCCCAAAGGCCACATTAATGCAAGACAGGACCAGAAAGAAGACTTTATGCAAGTCTGTTAATATGCAAATCATAAAAATGTATGATAGTCATTTAAAAAGTACATTAGTGCTGTTGGGCCAACTGTCAGATAACACAGAAATGCATGAAATCCTTGGAGAACATATTTATTCTTCCTGTTATGTAGAAAACCCCCCAGTCGATTTTCAATATAACTGATTATATACTCCTATGGTAAGTTGGCATCTTTTCTAACTTTGGGGAAAAAAGTGGGGGTATAGTGGACTAGTCACGAATCAATCACAGGGCCAATATAGACAGACTACGCCATATGGGAAATTTAGAGTCAAGAGGAAGAAGATTCTTACGGGATTTTTGATTGAGGCCATTGCCAGTGGCAACTCCTGGAAGAACTCCGCGGTTTCCAAATCCTGAAGCATCAGTCAGAAAACAGTTGCATTAGATTTTAGGGCAACACCTTTGTCTGCCAGTACTGGATCAATGAAAGCGACATACCATTTGCTGGTACGAATCCACCTTGATAAAGCCCTGGTACATCCACACCTGCCAGAACCAATGGTACAGTATTATTGTGTATACATATAAACATAGCAAAAGTTTGCCTGGGTCCATATGCATTCAAACCGGTTGGAATAGTAGATCAAGTTTTGAAATATATTTAATGATAAAGAGCTTCATTTTTCCTGATCTGCCCTCAAAAGTTTAGATGTTCTAGGGCACAGGTGTCAAACTCAAGGCCCGGGGGCCAGATACGGCCCGCCATATCATTTTATGTGGCCCGCGAAGACAAATTGTGCATCAAATTCGTGTGTCATTACTAGAATTGCAAATTGTCTTCATTTTTAATAATATCTTTTTTTTTTAATATTTGACCAGTTTTTACTCATCTGATTTGAAAATGATTTGTCAGTTTGTTTTGTAGCTTTTTCTGTATATAATATGAGGTGCTCTTACATTTATTTGGGTTGACAGTCATAATGGCCCTCCGAAAGAAGCTATGACTAAAATGCGGCCCGTGAAAAAAATGAGTTTGACACCCCTGCTTCTAGGGAAAGGGCCAAATTGAGGTAAGCAAACAAATTATAAAGGAACATCAGAATGGAGACGGTTCATCATTTGAACAACTGAGCTATAATTTTATGGAAAATAATGCGCAAAAGAATCCAAAATGGAAATGAAAACAAGGCAAAGTGGGGTTCAGCAGCAGTATTATTTCTACTTTTGGGAAAATCCAAACAAATCAAGGGTCAAACAGCCTCGTGGGATGGTTCACTTTACACATTTCCCACAGAAAACAAGAGCAATTTGCAGCGATTTCTTCTGCATTGATACATAGAAATAATATCCGGTCTGCCCATGAGCCTGAAGAGTAGATTATGATTCGATTACACAATACCTGGTACTTTAGAAGCTTTCTTTCCTGATCCAACAACAGTCCCTCCTGGCAAACCTGTCTGGGGGATCACGGGGCCTAGAAATAAGGACACAATGTCACATGAGGTGAGTAAGAAAACAATCATGTGAGCACAAGCCAAGGCAGTATTATACAAAGTTGTGTCTTGCCTCCAGCAGGAAGAGTTCCTGTTCCAGTTCCGGCTCCTGCGGTATAATGAAATGTAGTGTAGTTAGGAGAGTCATTTGTGAGGAGATCTGTATCTTTACTCTGTCAAATGTCAACTCAAAGACCTTCATGATCTAAAGTGACATGGCTGACTTTTACTATAATTATGGGAGGCAGCCGCTACGAACGTCATATCTGTGCTCATCAAATGCCTCATTTCATTGGCTAACCGCTCATGTGAGAACTGAGCTGTCAGCCTCACAAGTAGGGGAGTTCGGGCCTAGCAAAGACGCAATGGTTTATTTGTTCAACTCCTGTTTTCATTTTTAAATCTTAAATTCCACATACTTTGCCTGAATAGACGTTGCGCACTACCTGTAAGTATGTGGCCTCTGGAGATTTGTTGAGGAACGTTTTGGCAAAAGAATGCTGTTTTATCTTTGCTCTTTCAAGCGAATGAGATGTTATTCTGAGTATCTTCAAAAAAAATCCCAGACTTATTTGAGGGAAGTTTTTTTTTCTGCCAACCAATATTTAGGAGTAAGCTGGTTGCCAAAGCCCTCGTCATGAGTGGACCCAAGAGTCCATGCCTCATCAAGCTGCCTAATTTAAAATAAATCACACGGACATAAACATCACAGACAGTGAGGTCACTGCGGGAGTATGTTTCTGTCCAAAACGTTATTTTTCATGCTGATTTACTGTTAATGCATTTATTTTGGCTTTCTGTTATTAATAGACGAGAATGCAGACCATTAAAATCATTGTATCTGTGTTTGCATAGTAGTATATCATTGTACCAGCCGACATCGTACCTCCAAATGGTAGCAGATGGCCTCCAGCACCTGTAACATAGCAACAGTCTATAATTGCATATTTTTTGTTCTACACTCAACAAAGTGTTTGCTTGAATGAAATATAGTTGAATAACTTGATGAGATCCCACCCACCCATCCATCCATCCATTATCAGAACTGATTTATCCTCATAAGGTCGGTCTTAAGGCAGTAAGGTCAAGGACGCAAATTGACAAAGTTTCTTGCTGAACTGTTAAATAATACTGCTTTGTCAGTGTCAATAAAAATGGAGTATTATTACCAATGCAAAGCCAGAATTTTTAAATAGAGATGTACCTAATAAATTGGCAAAAGAATATATGCAGCACCTGTACTTTTTGCATTCCTGAGTCATGATTGTACCTCTTTTACCAGCCTTCTGTCCAGCTCCTGGGAAGATTCCACCGGGGACTCCACCATATCCCCCATAACCACCTATGTGGAAAGAGGAAATATGTGCTGTTTTACATTGGTGTTTGTTTTAGGGAAAATAATATACTGCCAACTTCCTAAATGATTACAGTACTCACCACCGCCGAGGCCTCCAGCTCCATAGCCGCCACCTCCAAGAACTCCGGTTCCTAGATTTCCATAACCTAACAAGATATATTTCAGAGTTTGAAAAACAACCAACAGAGAAACAAACTGTAAAACAATGATTTAAGGGTGATGTGCAGAGAGACGCGAAGAATTTAGTAGTCCCTGTGGGCCTAATATTGGTGAACCAGCCAGGCCACCTCACACATTGCTGTTCATTGCTCCAACAAAAGTAGTCCTGAGCTTCAGTTTAATTCAAAACATCATAGTAGGTCTACACAGGTAAGTTTTGTTCATGTTTAACATAAACATGAATTAATCAACGTAGCATCCGATTCATTTGACTCGAGCCTATTATTGAATCCAGGAGAGAACATTTATTGTTGTTGCTCAACAGACACAAACACGCTGAAGCAGATGAAGACCTTATGTGGTATTCTAAACACTTTCTAGGATCGAGACCCTTTAGCTTTTGACTTAACTTGTTGCTTAAACAGTCCAATTACAGCTTTGATCTCTTTTCATTGTGAGGAATACACATGGGAAGAGAAGACTATGAACTTGTCTCTCTCGCTGGCAAAATATCAATTTGAGAGAATAGCATAAACATGCAGGTACTGTATTTGAACAAGCTGAGCTGAGACAAGCATGCATGCGAAAGTATAAATATTTTTCAAACACGCCACAAAACACATAGTCATACTAACACCTAAAAAGGGTCTAAAAGTCAGGTTAGAGAGCAAGTGAATAAGGAAAGCAAGTTGAATAAGTCAGCAAGACGGACAGGATGAGACCTTAGAGTGCACCCAGTAATGCTTGGAGTGAAGGTAATGACAATGATTAGTGATGATGACGAGGAATGTGTGAGGAAAGCAACAGTCCACGATGAACCTTGCCAAAGGCTTGACAAACACACAAGGCATGCAACACGATCCTCTGTGCTGAGCTAAGAGTTCCTAAGTAATCTCCTTCTTAGACATGAAGTGTACATGCAGGCACACCTCAAAGTTAGCTTCAAGTCAAGAAGATGGAGAAAGCACTATTTAAATATTTATTAACTTTGACAGTGACCACATTCTACCTGAGGTTCAGGGCACAGTACTGCCAAAGGTCAGAGTTGTATCCCTCGGCTAGACACTTTATGCTATTCACCGTTTCCCAGACAGCTGAACTTTCTGCTCACCAACTAGATCTTTACTTAAATTCTGCTGTTCAATAAATGTTTGCAAATACTGCCCTTTGAGACTGTTTGTGATTTAGGGCTATACAAATAAACTTGACTTGACTTGACTACTGTATTGTCCATGGTAGCCTAAAATGGAGCAACCCTGTTTTTCGGAACGTAGTGCAAATGTAGCTTTACATCTGTGTTAAGCCACAGAGAAATGAAACATGGGTGTTATTCCACACGAGTAAGATGAAAAACAAATGATCATATGGCACACTTATTGTAAGATTTAGACTGTCATCTCCGATAGCACTCAGGGTCATCTCGCACCTGCACAGGAGACTTTCCTCTGGTTTGACATCACATGATGAGATGCAGACACACACAAGTGAGCCCAAAATGATGTGACTGATTATGAGTCCAGGCCAAGACTGGTTTCAGACAATTTTCTGACTTTGCTTGACAGTGACAAAATACAGTAAGTAAAATGAAAACCGTATCGATTCCCTTCGAAACTGCATGTGAATGAGGAATGACCAAAACACATGCAAATCTGCTCTCTCATGGCTCCAAGTTACATTTACATAGGTTAAGCTGGATGCAATTCATTTTGGGAGTCAGGGGGACAGTTCTGAAAAATAACTATTTGAGGGCTTGACATGTATCATATGCTTTATATTTAGGATATGAAGGCATTGAGTTTTGAACAAGCTCTCACTTTGGCGATATTTCCAGCACATTGTCAGCCCAAACAACCACATTTTTGTTGGACACGTATTATGACATGTATTAGGACATGAACTTACACAAACGAGGCCCTCATAACTTGCAGATTATTGGAAATATACCGTACGTCAGTTTTGTTTGTTGTCAATTAAGCACCCGCAGAAGGTTTGCACAATAGCCCTGATATCAAATCATTATTTTTCTTTGGTGTTTTTCCCAGTATTATTTCTGACAAGTTGAAGGATTTCTGTATACCTCCTGAATATTGTGGGTAAATTTGTACGTAACGCGCTCTAGGCAAAACAGCAAACCCATGGGACCACCTCCGCTGGATTTGGACAATGGACAGAACATCTCAACCAAAGGTCAGAGATCCATTCCAAGATGGAAGGGCCTGAAAGTCGATATTACACCAGAGAGTGAACAGTGGGATAGACTAATGCAAAGGTGAGCAATAAAGTGCTGTGATGCATCATAGGCTCGCTCCATTTAGGGTCTTTTAACACCGGACAACTTTTTTTAAAATGGATCTTGTTTTTATGGCTTAGTTTTTAAGGACAACTTGTTTTTTGGACACAAACAACAAACCAGCAGTGACGAATTACTCCCAGTTCTTGAATCAGTTTTAATCTAATCTCTTAACCTAATATCTACAGAGTACTTTTGGTTATGATAAGAATGATAATACTGGTATGCAAATGACCGTGTCCTCAGGCATTTTCATAGTTCAGTGTTATCGTGGATTTATTTTGATTCCCTTCCAAAATACTCAAAAATAAAAAGTTTTGGTTTAATAGATTGTTATTCTTTTAGATTTTGTAATGACTATTGATAAATGCACTATTATTGCTTGATGAATGGATGGTGAGATCGACAGATACATGGATAAATGAGCAGAGTTAAAAACGAGCAAAAGTCAAGATTCAAGCCATTGCTGTCCCCGAAAAGAAGTTACAATATAGTATATGAATGGAACACATGTAAGAAGAAGAATGTGAATCTTTGTTGTAGATAGAAGACTGACACTGGCCAGAAAATGTGGCTAAGACTCAGTCATTGGTCATGTTCTCAGCCCAAGTGATGGATACGAGCCAGTGTGAAAAGAAATATCTGGTTTCAATCTCACTCCTCAAACACCTCGTTCATTCTCCATTGGGGCGAGGTCAGACAATCTCGTTTGAGAACCAAGGGATACACAAGCCATTAATCAAAACACTGTCTTTGCTCCTCACTCTCCCTCCTTCACTCACTCTCTCTGTTTTTCTCCATTTTTCAAGTTTCCTCCTAACATGTTCTATAAGTTCATGGAGAGCAGACACAAGGTGTTAGCTGCATCAACAGGAGGGAGCCAAAGATGAGTGAGTGGCGGATGGATTCATTCACTGCTTCCCATCTCTTCCATTCCCCACTTTTTGCTCTCTGCTTTGTGTTTTCATTCAAAACCACTGAAGGTAGCAGAGCAGAGGACAGACCTCTGAAGTGTCTCAGATATTTCATTTTTCTTTTTTGCTTCTTAGTTTATGCTCTCTTAGCCTGCAGGAAAGCAACTAGGGACCATTTGAACTCATGCCCTTTTCATTCTGTCATCTCGTCTAGAAACCGGTGTTAAGAGTGCAAAACTGAGAAGTATGACACATACCGTATCTTGCCTGCGCTAACCATGACATCATTAACACCAAAAGGTGCGCAGAATGCCGAGACGTGCTTTGGCAATGTACACTGCACTGTAATGTGATGGAAAATCTTCTTGCTAACATCATCTTCAAAGAGTTGATGAATTCCCTGAAGACTCAACACTTTTCTTCGATTGACAAGTGGATTCGATTCATCGGCTATGGCCCCAAGTACATTTTCACTTTAAAAAATAAGTCTATCATTATGTCATCAAACCCCATTGTTATCATGGAATTTTCATGCTGTACAGCTTCCAAGTCGGTGGATGGATAGCATTTTTGTGAGGTGATGCAGGGTGAGCTGGATAAAAGCAGAATGATGTGAGGTGCTGTAGTAATTCCACATTGCGTGAGACACGAGCGCTTCCCTCGCCTTCCCTCTCCTCCCTTCTCCTGTGACCTCCAATTGTCCTAGTCACTTCCAGGTTCCCTTTGCTGTCACTTATCTGCCCCCAAATGTGAGACACAAGTTCGGATACATCTTGAATTAATTACATGTTCACACACTACTGAATATTTTGTCTCTTTCTTTACTCAATAGTGTGAGGTTGCCGACTTGGGCAGATTTCCTCCTATTGTTTTTTAATATATTTTTTCCTATGACAGCTTCCAAAAGTTACTATTTGTTGCCATAAGTGAGTAACAAAGTATACTTTTTTGTGGCGATATGAGTGATAGATTTGGGTTTCTCAAACTTCAGCTCAACCGAATTACTCCTGGGATGTAATGAAATATGTAACATTTAGCTTACAATTTTCAGATCCAAGGTTAAAGACAGAAGTCTGGCCTTCCAGTGTGGAATTTTATTTCAGCAATGCTTATCCAATGGCCTCCAACAAACAGTAAGTGTGAAAGTTTCTAGTTGGGAGCTGCGCTACTGTGCTGTTGTGTGATCTCGTCTGAGTTACAACTCTGCAAACAGCTTCATGTAAAATTATTCCTGCTCTGCTTTAATTACCTCCACAAACTAGTTTATTTTGTTGACTTGTTTATTAGTCTGTCTATGATAATATGACTAATACACTTGAGGTCATTGCAAAGTGCTGCTATTTTTCACACACACACTGGGAAAGACTCACTTCCCACAACAAACATCCGCACTTTGACTGAGCCCCATACACGGCACTTTCACACTTTAAATGAGCAATAACTCTGTCAGGGATAATGCATATGATTAATTAAAATTATTTTTGGCAAGGCATGAGAAAATACAATTCTAATGTGTGTTGGTGAGTTTTAATATTTTCTGCTGAATAAAGAGCAGTAATTTCAGAGCAGGGTGCCATAGCACACTCGTGCATTGTGAGAGCTCATCAGGGGTGCTGTGGGAAATCATCCAATTTCACTTGATTCTTTCATTTCTGCTTTAGGATTTTACCATTAGGGGTCATTTTATGTAATTGAACTGAACATTTGTATTTATTAATTACAAATATATATTTTTGCCAGTGACGTATAGGGACAGGCAGAAAGATTCAATCTTCTCTTCAATGGCAGAAGGCACAAATGACCTGTTTCCATTCATACAATAGATTAAATTCTGGTTTCATACAAGCAGAACAGCTTTCTGTTCAAATGATCGGACAAGAATTGCACACTGAGTAAGCCAGTTTGAGAATAAATTGAGAAGAGGTCATTATTTTATTATTAATTCTTTTTGGGGCATATTTGCTTTGTGGAGTGCTGTGAGAATTTTTGAATATAAAATGGGTGCCTTGGTGCCATAAAAGATGGGAAACACAGGTCTACAGAACAGGAATTTGATTTTCCACTCAGCAGTGTTGTCATTCCATCTGTGGCGACAGTTGTTGTTCCTGTTTGGATTTAAAACTGTACTAATTTGTAAACCTCGCATTACACCATTATCCATTGAGTCAATGATGTCATTGTTTACACTTCAAGTCATACAAAGCCCACAGCAGCAGACCGTACGCTTTCAACCACACCAGAGAGTTGGGCCCTTTCCTGGTTTTTGTTAGAACTGAGAGGATCTGCTACTCTTTATCCACTTTGAAGGAATGTCCTAGCTGCTCTGCCAACTCGGAGCCCGTGAACATGTCTGAGGAGTGTCTACAATTCAGTGCTCATCAACCATTTGAGCTTGGCATACAAACTTGCATCATGTTCAACAAAGGCATTCGGACAAGGCAGAAACACATTGCAAGCATTAGATTATGGAACATTTGAGGAGAAACATCACAGATTGGAGCGGCCAGCCCAGAAAAGATTAATTGTACAAACTATGAATCGGGTTAGAACTCTTGTCAAAATACGAAGCCTGAAGGCATGGTATGTATAGTTTTACAGCCAAGTGTGTTTCCTCTCCCAGATGGTCCACATGTGCATCTGACTGTCATTGCACTGAATACTTTTCCGACAAGTCAGGGTTGAAGAAAGAGACCAATGTTGGACAGGTCGGCTGCTAACATGGACATTGAAACAGTGACGCTGGATGCACAGGCTCCAAAGTATTTTGCAAGTTCTTGCGTCATAGGAAAAGTTGCGAACACGGTGCAACCAGCCATCTGTTGCATGTCACTGCTGAAATCATTGAGAAGAGAATACTACGAAGTGAAAGTATTTAAAAGATAAATTATATCATGAATGGTGAAAGAATATGACACCTTGATTGGCTGCGGAAGGTTAAAAGATCCTAAACCTGTTAACCTTTTTAAAAGCTGAGGAATCGATGGAAACATGCGAGATTCCATTGTGAGTTTTGTATCTGTTGTGCCTGCAGAGAGACTCAATCTACCCATCTATTCAGGAGCTTGGAGCCAATCCCAACAGACTTGGGGTGAAAGACAGACGACTTGTACTGGTCACTACTCAATTGCAGAGAATCGAGGGGCACCGAGTACAAACAAATCTGAAGTGCACAAAAATAGCTATTTGAGCCTTTTTTTTTTTTTTGGTGCATGTGCATTAGACAACATTCACCTGTACTCTGCCTCATTTAGCTCAGTTACTATGCAGAAGAAGAATATAATAGCCCAAAGCCTCAAACATGTATTTTAAATGCTCAGTTTGAAAAATTACTTTGGAACAAGTTAAAAATTAGAGTACTAATAGGATTCATATCTTAGCTGCCAAACTAACATGAGAGCCCATGTGCAATGTGCAACTACAGTTGCTGTAGACAATGGAATGGTTCACTAAACTGTAAACCTTGGCCAGAGTCCGATGGCTTTGTGTACATTTTTGTCATCTAAATATTTGCCTTCATTTGCATTTTGCCTTTGTAGTTCATAACACTCATTTAAAAATCAAAAGGTCCAATAGTTTTGACTGGGGAGTTGAGCCAGTTGTGGGTTTTGATTTACAATTTAAAAAAGCAGAAAGGAGAGGAAAAGCAAAACAAAACTCCATCTGTGTCTAAACAACCCAGGGACAATATTGCCAGATGGACAAGGACAGAGGTTCATACTCCAGACTTACTGGAAAACAAAAGCTGGAAGATTCACTTGACTTTGCCAAGGAATAGCTCATCAACTCACACAGGGTAGATCAGGCTAAGATGTGTAGCATGCAAAACTGATTAGTCACAAACAAAAACTAATAAAAGCCACAACTTAATGTTTATTCTTTTGCAATTTCAATACTTCTTGGCAATATTGGCAAAGATTATGGAGATGCGAAAAAATCTGATGACATCACTCAAGAAAACATTTTAGGAAACATCTTTTGCAATGAGCTGCTATGCCGACTGTGAGCTGTTTTTGGAACCTGACAAATGGGAAAATTACAGAAAAATTTAGACAGTAAATTTACTAAATTCCTTGTACTATATTGTCCTTTGAACTCCATGAAAAATCCTATAAAAGTAGTTCAAGGCGGATTGATGTTATAGTAATATAAGGTACAAAATACTGCACGAGAGTCTGTGCTTGACATTCCGATTAGTGGCTCAGCACTGCTTAAGTCAAATCCTAGAATTCTGTTTTATGTCCTCAACATAATTCACTATGGATGTGTCTCTATGAGCAGATGTGCTGACAAATTATGAGCCCTGTGAGGATCAAGAAGAAATTTGGGCAACGTAAGATGTCAGTCAGATGCATTCACATGTGCACAGGTCTGAGATGCACTAATGAAAAACATTCAAGGGGACTTGCATCCTGGCCAAGACCATTTTTTGGCGCAACATTCCGCAGCTCATCTCTAGCCGGCTGTCTTTTTGCAAGGGGATTATGTGCAAGTGTTGTGGTATGTGATCTGATCATTTCATTTGGTTTGCTGTACCTGTGAATGCTCCAAAGCAAGAGTTGAGGTTTGGCAAAAGGAGTAAATTTCAATTTTCAGTGACACTGCCAGAAAAGCAACAGTTTAATATTATGCTAATTATTGTGGTTGACATCTGCAGAAGTAAAGCTGCATCAAACGGTTCACGTATGCAGTTTTCCTGTCCTTGCCAGTTCTCATTATCCTTGCTTTCAGGCTCCCTCTTCCTTTCCCCCCACTGTTCTTGTGCTCAGCCCATAGCTAAAATGGCAAAAATGTATCATACTTCTTCAAAAATTTATCTTGATATGAGCCAGTCGGTTCAGAAATTGAAACAGGTGCTCTGGAACAAAATTGACAGAATGACGATCACAACGACTTGAGCACAGTAGTACAGTTCAAACTGTGTTGACTACTATATTTGATTTGAGCCATCTACAGTATAAACTCAGCAGGGAAGTCTGAAATGAAACAGATTCCAGATGTAACAACTCATGCCATTTTTGACCTGATGTTTTGTGACACTGCGTTGCTCTAGCCAGCATTTACACAACGAAAGTCATAAAAGGCTGACTTTCTACCTGTCATAAACTGCTACAGGCTATAGATATCAGCGACTACAAAAAATGGGAAATGTAAGTGTGAATGGGCTCACAATGTTAGAATCTAAAAATTGACTTGGAGATCAGAGGTTCAAAAACTGACCAATACCACGATACAGAACTAAAATATACAAATTGGGAATGTGCCATTGAGGCATTGCTCTTGAGCAACATGCTTGTTACATTAATGAAAGAACACTGGAACACTATTAATCCTACTGAAAGGGCCCAATCAGGGGTTCCTGACAATTTGGTTCAAAGATGACTGTAACCACTGAAAATAAATCCAATTTAACCCATGATTAGAAGTGACAGTGCATATGCCTGTTAACACTAGAGTCTTCCACTAACGGTCAGTCTGATTATGTCACACAATTTCCTGTCTTTACAGTATCTTCCTTTAATTTTTTTGCAAAAAAAACTTAATCCTATTACCTCGTCTCACTGCTTGAAAAAGACAGAGTGCTGCAACTGACAAATTCTGGGCAACATCGATTGAATCCACCTTTGAAAGTACACAGGATAGATGATGGCGTATAGTTGCTGCTCATCAAAAGAAGATTTCCTCCTGGGTCAAAGCTGTGTGACATTTACAAGTTTTTGCATGCAGCTATGTTAAAATTCTCCATAGTCACGCTGGCTCACTTCACCAGCTGTTGCCCTGCATAATAGTCCAGGTCAAACATGGAGCTTGCCAGTGGAATGCAGTGTCACTGTTGTTAAAAAAATGATTGGAACATTTTTCAATGTGCACAGGTACAGTATGTCAGGGTTTCATCACTTATTGTAAATGTTTCGACAAAGCCTGCCATTCATGAAAGAACCAAAAAATAGCAAACCTCGTATGAATTGCAAGTGTTGTTGCATGCCAAACCGTGAGAACAGTTAGTTACGAAGCTACAATGGCAATTGCAGTGGTCAAGTTATCAAAACATGATCCATCCAGTTATCCTCATTAGGGTCAGAGGTGAGCTGGAGCCTATCCCAGGTAACTTTAGTGCCAGTCCATCACATATAAGGGACATATAGCTAAACCATTTTTCACACCTATGGACAATTTAGTTTTCAATAAAGATAACCATGCATTTTTGGAATGAATCAAACCAAACGGAAGTAAGCACAGGTAGAACATGCAAACTCCACCCAGGAAGGCTGTAGCTGAAATTCTACCTCCTAACTTCAGAACTTTGAGACAGACATGCAAACTACTATTCTTTCATGCAACCCAAATTGATGCAATACCTGTCTTTTATTTACTACGCATTAAACAGCTGCAAACTGAAAAGCAACACAATATATCTCGAGTTTCAAAACAAAGGCTAACAACAAAAACAAGATAATAAAAACCAAAATCAGACCTGGAAAGTGCCCATTTTATTTGAAGAACAATGTAAATAATCCAGGGCCAGCAATGTTCTCTGTCTGACAACAAATGAACAATGTAAATAATCTGGGGCCAGCAATGTTCTCTATCTGACAACAAATCTACATTTTGAACCCTGTGACTTCTTTTTACTGTTTTGTGACTTTGAGGCATAGCAGCAAGCAACCTATGATGCAGTGTTTTCAATAAAAATGTTTTTTTTTGTGTGACAATGAAATCAAAGTGTACCTAGATGCACGTTGAGCATGCAATTGTGACAAAGTGTCAAGTGCTAGTTGACTGTGGACGAGAGGTGGGGTGCACTCCCCACTGGTCACAGCTGTTTTATTAAACGATGGTTACATTAGTTTTACTGTTCCATGTAAAAAAAAAAAAAAAATCATGTTAGCTGGCAAAGACTATTTCAGTTAGTGATCTCACTGGAAAAACATGTTGAAAGTTGAACAACACGACAGAACAGATAGTTCACTGGATGTTCTACTGAAAATCAATTTGACTGAATATTTGTTAAATGTTATGCATTTTAGTTGTCATCGTACTAACGGTAGCATGACCTAAATGTATGAAAAGTCTTGGCCAATACCTTCCATATAATCCCTGCCAAAATCAACTTCCATGTAATACAGCACTGGAAATGAGGTCATTTCCAAAAAGTGGCGGCCCTGCCAATCTCGGTTGAGGACTGAGGTGTGGCACTCCAGAGGGGCCATTCTGTTATCAGGCCTGTACGACATTGCTCGCTTCCTTATCTGTCCGAACACATAGAGGTATGCTCAGATTGTATCAGTAAGTGCTTGCGGAAATCAAACGACGGCCAAAAGTCGCTAAAGCTACCGGTGAAGTGTAGACAAAAATACAAAAATATTTATTGTTCATTACTGAAGAAAAGGGCTGTAGCAAATTTCAACTCTGAAGTTTCCAGATATTGTCGGGGACCGACGGTAAAAAAACATCGTCAGTCCTCTGGCACCATTGTTCAACAGGCGTGGATGCTCGGTTATGCTCTGCTAATCATCACTCACTAATGCAACAGCACGATATTATGTAAAGCCTCACCTAATCAAAATTCCTAGAACGTTCAAACTAAAGCTGCAACACTGGGTGACAATAAATTCACTGTAAATGGTCGAGAAAACTCCCACTCAACCAAAGTACAATACATAAAGCTTTTAGACTCAGTTATATGGTCAGTGAAGAACATCACATGCAGGTCGTCAGTCACTTGCCCAAATATTAAAATCTCACACCAAGGTTTTCTTGAAACAAACATACAACATAAGGTGCCAGTGCACAAACCAATGAGAGCCAAATACAAGACCTGTATCATGATTTTATGAGTTAAGATAGTAATGCTTACTCTTGGAATGACATTTATTTACTTATGTTTACTGTTATCTTTTGTCTTCTCTTTTAATAATGTGACGCCCTCATGGAATGCAATAAGGGAGACAAAATATAAGAAAGGAGAAAAAAACAAAGATTTTCTCAAATATGAAAAATGTTAAGAATTCTTAACATCGTACGAGCATATTGAATCTCAGATTGCATCAGTGTACCTAATATTGTGTTCTGTGCATCTTTGTTCCATTAATTGTTTAAGCTTACCTGGTTTAGGTCCTTTTCCACCTTGTCCTACAATGTGTTTAAAAAAAGATGCAGTTAATAATTTAGCCCATCTACCTTACAACTCCACGAAGTGAAGCACTAAGGATTAGAGTAGGTTAAGATTAATCATATTAGCACTAACTTTTCATGAGCACTGGCAACAGATTGTTGCTGATTAATTCATGTTTTTTCCCTACCTGCTCCAAGTCCTCCAATACCAAATCCAGTCTGTCCAACACCTCCTGGCACCAGACCTCCCGGGACGCCGCCTTGCCCGCCACCTCCATAACCACCTAAATGACAAGGTCGAACAGACACCGAGCGCTCTGTAGTCAGTATTTCTAACATCATGTCATTGTTCTTATTTTGTACTTTGGAGAAAACTGTGCGTGCGGCCTGATTAATCAGGCTTATTAACATTTGTGGTTGCGCTATTCAGTTCTTTCACAATATCCTTTCAAAAATAATTATTCTCTCCTTATAGTGACATTACACAGGATCCCAATTTGTTTCTCCAGACTTGACCTCAATGAAGCTGTTTTGATCTGAAACTGAACTTCCAAACAGGAATCCAGCTTTGTTTCTGTGTGGATGTGTTTTTTTTCTCATCACATCTGTTCTATTTAACATTGTGAGTTCAAAAACACGCTCCAGCAATTAACTTCTCAGATTGTGCTGCACCTGAGTCACATAACTTGCTCGATACCGCAAGTGTGAAATTAGCAAGACATTCACCTGAGGCAATTGCATTAGCTAGATGGAGGGCAGTGCTCTTCAGAGAACATCACAGACCCCCTGAGAAAGAATAAGCATCTCTTATTCTTATCATGTATGATGCAGCATCAAACCACTCAGGGATTAAAACCACACTGCCGACATCTTCGATCTTTGCGGTGACAGTATGAACCATGATGGCACTGTGCAGCCAATAATATTGTTGGTTTATCTCAAGGTGCTGCTTCTTATATGATACATTAAAAAAAAGTAACCATAAAAATATATAATCTTCCTTCAGAATTGGGTCCAAATATGAAACCAAACATGAAATCAAACTTCTGAAGGAGAAAAAGCATAAATGTTTTATTCCACTCACCTGCTGCTTTAGCTGGTTTATAGCCGGCGGGCACTCCTCCCGTAGACCCTTTTAAACCAAATATTATATATTTGAGTTATACCTCGTCTGGATGTAAAATGTAACAAACAAATACGGTTTATGGTTCATTTCTGTTTGTCGGGACAGACTTTTTCAGAACTTGATCATCCATATATTTTTACTATTGGGTATATGTCAAGAATGTCAAGTACAAACAGATGTCACAATGTGTGGCCAGTGCAGTTATCAGTCCAAGAAAGTGCACTGGCAGAGTGTAATTGTAAACGGTATATCATGAGAGGGAAAAAATGAGTTTTTGTGGCTTTGCAGAACCATATCTCACATTGCCAAACCATTTCCATGAAACTATACGCCTATATTACATTTAATTGAGTTGTAGTTCACTTTCATGCTTTATTAAATTCTTTTTTTTTTTTTATATGTATGCATCAGCGTGGTAAAATGTCTGACCCGCAGCAGCAGCATGTTTTAGCTGCCATGAGTTATGGCTGGTGTAGTTTATGATTCTAAAGTAGACTTGGAAGCTTTTGTTACCTGGAAAGAATCCAGTTCCTGGTCCAGTGCCTATGCCTGCACCAGGTGGTACATACACGCCTGCAACACACAGAAGCATAGCAAAGGTCAATCTCGGTCACCTCCGTGTGTTTGATAGCAACGATTGAAACATTTCATTACAAAACTGGAAACCGTACATCTGACCATTCAATGACCCCATTCATTATAAACACATATCCCCAAATGCATTTATCATTTTTGACTCAGACATTAAAATGAAGTTTATCTCAGGTCATGCACTGTGAGGGGCTTACATTAAAAATGAACAGCTCTTGTCAGGATCAAGATAAAAAGGTTTGTATCGAAATGAGACAACATTCAGGAGATAATGTTAGTTTTCATTTAGATGAGGTATTGCATTTGGAAGAGTCAATTTCAGAGAGTTCTACAGCCGACCCCGTCAGCCCCCACCTGCGGCACCCCTGGCCTCCTTTCTCATCTGATTTCTTCGAGGGTCAGGGGAAAACAACACGACTAACAGAATAGGAGAATGGAAAAAAAAAAGTTGCTTTTTGTTATGGGACTGCTAAGGACAAAATCCAAAGGGACTGGTGAGCTCAGGCCTATGTTACAATGTTCAATGTTGTGAAGAAGAAAGCTGGTTTGTATCACCACAAACATAACACAACGCAGAGAGTTGTGCTGTGCAGAACAGTGATTTTGTTTAATGGTCCTTAACATTCGCTAGGAGGCCAATTAATTAAAAGCACATGTCAAAGGCACTTGTGTGTTTATTAACGCATACTGTGTGAACGCCGTGCTTTGTGCTTCGTGTGCATGACCGGGGGCGTGCAGGAACATTACAAGGCATTAGTGTCTGAAAATGTATGACATAAGCCACCGAAAAGTGCCAGAAGAAAAGTCCAAAAATGTAAACATGATCCAAGGCACTGCAGAGGGCTTTCCATAATAAGTTTTGAAGTAGTTAATGTTTCTGCCATAATAACATCAATATTCTTTTTATTCTTACAGCTGAGGTTAGGAGAAAAATGTGAGCACTTGAGACAATTATTGAAGTGGCTAATATATAAAAGGAGACTGAGAAGTTTGTGGTGTGAAGGAACTAGAACACAAACTGAAAATGGTTACAATAAAGATTATGTTTGTTACAGCTGATGACGTTATTCTTCTGTCTAGGCACCACAATGAGTGCACATAAAAAGGTTTGGATACACTTTCTCATAGTTTTAGTGAGAAATGTACGTATGTCTACAGTACAAATTACTTGTATTTTATAGTGCAATTTATATGAACAATTTGACAAAATTACCTTATTTCAACAATCACATAGACTTATAGGCCACGGGTTAGGTACACCTATATGCAATTTAAGCAGTTTACAAGAGCCGTATTACATTCTGCTTCTGCAAGGACAATAATGCATAATAATAATAATTTGATGCAATGAAAATATAAAAAAATGGTGAGCAGTGATGCTCTATACTAAAAATGAAAATTATAACAATAAAGTTCGATGAACATCTGAACATCATTATTTTAAAGGAAGGATTTTTTATGCAGCTCTTGTAGCTAGATCAGGAATGGGCAATACTGAGTGGACGCCCCAAAATGCTGATGAACATTCAACTTAAGTCATATATGTATGTTTTCCATGGGAAAAAGATTGGGGTTAAAAAAATCCAAGAAAATCTGGGTAAAATACAAAATATAGAAATAACATTTTGTCCTATTTAGAATTTGTGTTATACGTCTGGTAAGGAAGTGCATGGTCCTATATGCCCCCTCACACACACACGCACGTATAGACACGCGGTTGCACTGATGACACATTTTGGCCCCATTAAGGTTGCTCATTCCTGGTCTACATTTTTCAGATGTTTCTAAAGTTTTAGTGGTGTACGTGCGGCTAGTGCGTGTGTATGTGTGTTCCACTGCCACCATGACAGATGTGTCAGGTGCAGGTACCACCCAACCGGGGTGGAGAGGTTGTTCCGTCGTCACACAATCAGAAGGATTTCCTGTCTGGGTTTTGCTCGTGAGGAAAGAGGGAATGCCCCAGTTTTCCTCCAGTTATGAGCTACTGTGCCAAAATCAGAGGGCACCGAGTCCATCGTCTACCGCCATTGAACCTAATCTGCATAAGAATGTACGTATATGAGCAATCAGATTACAACGCTCTTTCATCGATCAAGAATTATTCAAGAGATGTCTTGGAACGTTAGTGCTGCTTAAACGAATAATGTTGGGGAAAAACAATTTAACCACTTAAGACAAAATTCCCACAAGTGATCTTATCTGGAAGTTATTGTAGGGTTGTAAGGGCCATGTGTTACTCATGTGCTTTTGGGTCATGCTGCCCTTAAAAATCTTGGTGATCATCTTATAAGGCTAAGTTCTTGTTCCAGGGTTGTTTGATGAATTCTTTTCTAAACAACTGGACCGCTGTAAACTAATCTAAATTGTTCCTTCAAGATTGAAAAATTGCCTACGATAACACAACATCAAGATTGCAATGATTATTTGATTATTCTATTTTCTCTGACGTTTATCCTGAATAAGGTCGCGGTCAACTGGGGTTGATCACAGATGACTTAAAAATAACTGAGAGAAGAATGTTTTACTCGACTTTGCAGGTACCTGAGGTGTGTACTGCAGTATTAAGGGTCCACATAATGAATGACTAGCAAAGGGGTTAGGAAATTGTAAGTCACAACTTGCTTTGTGTTGGAATGAAGTCATAGCAATGACACGTTTTTTCCGTAGTTCCTCCCATGTTAATGACAGTTTTCACAATTGCTCTCTGTGACCTTTAAGAGTGCAATTTTTCCTTCATTTAAAAAACAAACTAGTGAGTGTAATGGGCTACTTCCACCACACTGTGCTGCGGTTGTGCAATAACTGCTCATGTATTAAATAGCTCAAAGAGCTGATGGAACTGTTTGCATATTGCCTAAAAAAATAGTAGAGAAAACACATGCACATTGCTCACACGGGCGACCTCACAAAAGTTAATGACAGCATTCTTTCTAATTGTTTCGGCCAAATCGGTGCATAAACAGTAAACCCCCGGGTCCACGTTATTAGGAAAACTAACACCTGTCACTTGATGTATGCAGCCAGTTTACAGATTCAAAATAAAATGTTTTAATCACAAAAAGATTTTGGACGCTATTCATTCTGATTCAAAAATCCAGTCTCATGAGGGAATAATTTAACTCAAATATCTGAAAGCTGAGCAACAGCAGTTGTATCAACTGTGTGGATCCTGGCAGTCTTACATTAACAAGCATGTGACAGCTGTCCTGTGCTGCTATCTTGTCACCCCTTCTATTGCCTCTTGGGTGAGGAAGGGTGACGGTGTGAGGAACATGTAATCTTCCAAAAATGTACGCACTCATCTTATCGTAACACTTTAACCTGAGCCTACATTCTGACAGAGGATCTGTATAAGCCACGCGCTGGAAAAGTGGACGTCATGGTGGTGTTCAGGTGATTTGTGTTGGTTCACGCGGTCTTAATTGAACCTGAAGGGGGACACTTTTGATCTTGCGTTCACACAGCAGGTTTTTATATTCAATTCCAATTTATTAGCTACAGTGGACGTACTGGTCTAAATTCTCTTCTAAATTCTGTCACTAAACTGTGTGCTGGGAACGTGTAAAAGAAAAACACGCAGCATGGTGTATCACAGTCTGCCAAATTCCCAAACACACTAAACTAGATAAGTCCCAGCACTAAAATGAAGATGGGCCAGTTTTTACGCCTAGTGCACAAGCAATGTAAAAAAATATAAGCAGAGCCCAATAACTAGATATAATAAACGATAATGCACTATGAAAACAGCTCAGTCCAAAGCACCGGCCTGAACCCTACAACACCTTTCACAGTAGTCATGGCGGTAAGAAAATCTATTTGCCATAATTTTAATGGCCTCTGGCTACTACCGTAGACATTTCAGCCAGAGGACATTAGCTTTAATGTAAAACTGAATACTCTGGATAAAATTGTTAAATCCACCAGGACTTACCCAGTATAGAACTAGTGCCAAGCAGAAATAAATGTTCATAGCAGTTCTTTCACAAGAGCCAAGCCAAGCCAAGCCATTCAAGGCTTTTAAGCAGGCTCCTGGCCACAGGAGTGAAGTCACAGAGCCGCTACACGTCATCAAACTGAAATGCCTTTGTAAATGCAGCACTTGAAGGCAGAAGAGAGAAACTAGTTTTGTGATCTCTGATAATGGTTTCTCTGATTGCAGAGTGGACCTGATTTGCACTGTGATCCCAGTGCATCACTTGGATCCAATAAATTGTGGCCGCCTCTCACGCAAGCCGAAATTGGATCGAGACCTGGATTCACAAGTCTCTATCAATAAAGCCTGAAGCACTGCTGACCTTGGGAATCAAGATTTGGGAATTAACCAAAAGCCCTGAGCTAATGTTGGAATCCCTCACATTTTTCAAGGATATGCTGTACAATCTGCAGTGATTGGTTCAAATGAGCCAAAGCAACTTCCAGTAGTGTGAAACTGGCCCAATTGCAATTAGGATTGTGAAACTCCCATTGTCCCTTATGTAAACTGAATTGTGGCAAGCAGACTTTGCGTCAATCATTAAACTGTCCAAAAACTATAGTTTGTCCCCACTAAACGTGAACACGAGAAATGCGTGTAACACAATGCATTTTGCTCACTCGTCAGTAAGACAACTCAGTTTTATGGAATCTGTTTAAATATTTCAACTTTCTGTTTAAGACAGGACTGGAAGAATTAAAAAGTTAATTGGTCTGTTTGTTTTCAATTGTCTTGCCAAATCTACCTGATACTTTGTATTTGTGATCCAAATAAATATTGTATTCAGTCCCACCATATGGTTTTCTAACAAGGCAGTAGACATATTTATTAACAAATCCTTTCTCAGTTGTTTCCCAGGGGATCATAAATCATTTACACTTGTCGATGGAAAACATTCAGACGTGCTTTTTGCTCAATAATAATTCAAGCAAGTGCAAGGACTCTGAACACATAAAACAAGTCCAATGGAGTGCTAATAATGTTCATGTTATTCATAGATACTTGACCCTAGGACTAGGCTCAGTGATCCCCGCCCCCATTAGTTTTAGTGCGCACACAGATGGAGTTGGTTTGAGAGCATTATGATGTTATGGGTGGATTTAACAAGGACTTTGAATACGTTCGCCCAATACTGATAATTACAGCTCTTTGACCTGCTACATAGTATGATGTGAAACCCATGTAAGAATCAAAGCAGCCATCTTGCAGGAAAAAGATACTTTATATGGATTCATCTTGTTCTTTTAGTCTAACAATTTAATCCCTCTACATCTGAAATGTCATGTGGACCCCCCGAGAAAAAGGATGAGGGCAAGCATTCAGAGCGCCTGAACCTCTGTCAAGGAAGCTGTGTTTCCACATAATCCTTACAATCCTGCTGGGAAAGGGAGGGACCACCAGAATTCTGCGTGAAAAATGCTTGATGATTGATGACCTCTAAATTTAATAGTTCCTCTATTGGCACACGTTTCATACCTCCACTGAGATGAGTGGAAAAAAAACATTTAGCTAACAACTGACGCTGAAATATGACATTTGCGCACACGCATGCAATGTATTTTGGTTTGGACGATCGTGTACCTAGTTTAGATGTGATGCGACTGTTTTTCATTGGTGGGCTGACAGACTGAAAGCTCAAGAAAATCAAAGTGGCGTAAAATGGGATGAAAAGTAAACTCACTGACTGAGTGGGAGGAAAGGCATGCACACACACACAATGTCTTTCTCTGTCTGAAACAGATAAGCTGTAAGTCAAACGGCTCTTGAAATGAACTCTTTCAAATGGCATGTTTTTACTTGGCGCTGGTAATTTTTGGTAGACCTTGGCACATTCAACCTGTCAATGAGGACACACATATTCTCCTTGTTTCCTCCTGGCCGAGAGTCCATCAAGGATATATTGCTATGTGTTACAGCGACATACATGGGGTGGGCTACAACCATTGCCTACAAATGTGTATGTTTGATACCATTGATGATGTTTAGTTTATAACAAAAATGTGGATTCAAACAAAAATATTAGCAACTACTGAAGAAAATACTGCATAGTATGTAACAGCGTGTGGAGCAGCTGTTGCTTATGTTTAGCATCAAATCGGTGATAAAACAGTCAATGAGTCAGCTGGGACTTGCGATATAGAGAGCACCAAGAGAAATAGCAGCCACAAGTAGTATTTATGTTTGTGAATTTGTTTGAACATAATCCTCTGTACAATCAAATAAGATCCAATACAAGAGCAATTCAGCTCTAAAAGGATAATGATGATTGGTTTTGCGTTACTGATGATGTGGTAGCCATTTGACTTTGGAGCAGGCAGCATGGACTTTTCAATTATTCAAAATTCCAGTTTACCCGAAAAAAATGCCCTCTCTGATCCAACGCTTTTGATTATGCAGATGTACATTATACTGTGCTGTAGTTACAGCAGATATAGAATCAAAAGACCATGAACGTGTAATTTCAAATGAGAAAGTGACGCAAAAAATTCACAAGGGATTGATTATGACTTACTTTAGCGGTGAGTGAGACAAAAATTGTAGAGATGTTACAATTAATTAATATGTGCATTTTATGAAGTTTTGAACTGTCAATTTGAAATAACGTCCCAATGTCAAATGATAGGATGGAAATTTAAACTTGTTTTCCAGCCGATTCGTTGATTAATCGACAAATAATCAAATGATAAAATAATTATTGAAATAACCATTAGCTGCTACCCTAATTTTTTTTTATACAATATATAAGAGATCCTCTTCTAAATCAGGATTATACATCTTTGGCTGGATTTTGTAGTAATCCACCTAGCATGTTTGAAGTACGCATACAGTGTGACACACTTTGCAAGCATGCAGAGATAATTTCTTTATTGGAGTGGTGAGACAAGAGTTTTGGATCATTGTCAAAGTTCTTTGCTTGGAAATCATTCAGCACACTTGTTATCAGAGCATAGTATTAGAAGCGCAAAATATTTTACATACCCATTACATTTTACTCCAAACTGCAGAAAATAAAATAAAGATGAATGAATTATGGACTGTTTGTAGGTGCCGAAATGTTAACTGTAACAATCTGTCAGTGATTTTAATGTGTTTAGCATACTTATTGAAGCAAAGAGAAGGCCAGGAAACCACTGACCTCCATCTTCAACTTATTAGCAACATGTATATAGATACACTGCCAAAAAAGAAAGTATGAACAAGAATGTGTTTATCTACTGAAGTTTGATTTCACAACTCGCCAGGGATTCAAAGTAAACAGAACATAAGACAAAAATAATAATATACAATGTTCATAAATGCTGAATATGATCATATTAATTTATAGTTGAATTAGAATCAAAAAGCGACAATTATGAATAATTTAGGAATTTCCATAGAAAGAAACAGAATTAAAATTTTCTCAGGATATTTAAAAAGGCAAACATCACAAGCTTTGCACCTGCTCTTCCACAAGAGTTGCATTGACCTGTGACACATGCTTACCTCCTTGCAGAGTGGGCTGAATCGCCGCTACGAGGAAGAGTCCATGGAGGAGCAGCCGAACCTTTCCGTTAGCCATCTCGCTCCCAAATGCACCACCCCTCTCCAGATGAGCCGGTTTTATTCTGCGCTACCTAATTAACACAAGTTGAGCAGTGGTGAGGAATAAAGGAGAACGATATGGGATTCAAAGAAGGCAAAAGCTCTGTTTCAATGGATCACTTGCTTTTTTTCCCTCCTCCCTGTCTGTTGTTGCTGTTTTTATTCTGGTCACTCTTGCCAGCAGTACTAGTGCTCTTGCCAGCAAGGACAGGAGGGGGGGTGGAGATGGGGGGGTGGACACATTTTGTGCGAGAGAGAAAGTCCCCCATCAAGAAGGAATTGAACTATTTGCCAAACACTTGCTTGGATACAAAGCATACTTATCTGAGAGCGTCAGCTACAAGACTGAGGAGCAGCGACCCACACACAGCCTGACAATTACCTCTCGAAATGGCTTCACATTTTCACCTGCTTGTATTTGTCGTCTTAACATTTGTTACTAGGGAAAAGTAACTAAATACGAGACCTTATGAAGTCACCTTCGGCACCAGGAAACAGCAATCAGAGAGGGACATCGTGACTGGCAGTGCACATGTGAAAAGCCGTCGTGGAGGTAGTGAGGACACTATTGGCATCAAGCACAGATAGGGATGCCAGATGAATGAAACACCAACCTGCTTGTCTCATGCTGTAATCCTCATTTTGCTACAGTAATGGCAACTGTCAGTCTGATAACAAGAGTCATAAGTTGAGGCAGGGGGACTTCAGTCCATTGTGGTATTTAAAGGACTCAAGAGACTGTCTGACAATAGAGCGGAGTATAAACACATTGTGCTTGTGAATCATTTCGAAAGCATGGTGTGCAATGTGTTGCCAGAATTTGATGACCTGCGTGAGGATCAGAAGCCACCAGTATCACCCAAACCAAACAAATCAATAATTTGGGCAGTTACATGGCTATGAAATGAGAAACGAGCATACATTCATCCCCACATTTGACACTCTTGATTTATTTAGGGGAAAACATGGTTGGTTGTCACCCCAGTTGGCTGTCACCCACGTTATATTTTAGCACCAGAGGGCGTTGTCGCTCATATTGTGCGATGGAAATTTACAGAAATGGGATCAGGGCTATCTTCTCTGGATTACAATTGCTGAACTCCAAGGTATTGGACTTTTTGTGTTAAATTGTAAACATTCAGTTCATCCTGTTATACTTTTGCAAATGGATTTATAACAAAGCAATCTTTTGCTTAAACTATTTGCTCCTGTCATTGACAGTCCAGGTGCTGTGGAGATGCGGCACACGCTGAAAGTCTACAGTCGCCGCCCAGTGTGTCTGTGCTGTTACATCTGCCCCTGCCCGAATACCCCCTCCCACAAATTATTTTGCGTGATTGTTGTTTATGTCTCCTATTCATGTGGCAGAGTTATTTTTTCCCAATCCCATACTGTGCCCCTTCCTTATAGAATCTTAAGATTGGGACTTGTTTCCCCCTCCCATCCCCTTTCCTTACGTTTTCCGTTTTCATATGAAAAAAACGGAGCACTGTTTTGGTGACGTGTCAGGCCTCTCCATTCTGTCTCTCTACTGGTCCTTTTTATTTTAAGTGAATTTTGTTTTTCTGTTCTCTTAGATGCACAAGTAAAACAAATTAGATTTTTGATTCTGATGATTAATCGAGGGAACTTTACTAGTGTATGGAAAGTTATCCACAACGGTACTGTGTCAAGTTGTGATTGTCGTTAGCGTTGAATTTCCCTGATCGACGATAAACTAGTGTACAGTATTGCAAAGTGAAATTTATAAATGTCACTTTTATATTTATACAGAGCATTCCAATATTAATATGCAATTTGCACTTACTACATCACCATTGCGTCACAGCAGTACATTGGTACATCCATTCCAAACGCCACAACTACTCGACTCAAAATCCTTGCGTTAGTCAGGAGATACCTCAGTGCTGACAAGAATGTTATTGTCCATATTTTTGTGAACATTTTGGGGTTTAAACTAGACGAGACGGAGTAGAGGTACTTTTTACTGGCAAATGTTGCAGACAGTGTCATTACTCCAACTGACATAAATCTGACAGAGTTCCATGTTGCTCGAAAGCTAATGGGATGGGCTTTCCAAAATATACAGCATTCGTCATAGTAGTGGCATCCGCTGTTAGTGTTCATACTTCCTCATGCTGATTTATGTAAATTTGAGCCAAAACTTCACTGTTCAGACTAAATACACGATGTGTTGTACTTTGATTATGAGGTGAGAACTCACGTAGTTCTTCTCCAGTACACTCCAAATCTATTTGAGATCACTTCAATGACCCTGTTTGATGATTGTGTTATGAATCATAATCTAGATTTATTATGTATATATAAAGCTGCAGTATCTTTGTGCTTTATGGAATGATTTTACACAACTGTTTATTTTTTTCAGCATAAACACTTTCGCCATTTTCAAACTGTGATTATGGATTGCACCATGTTTAGGTCTCCTCCATATAGTGAATTATGATAAACAAGTTGGTGACAATATGTCACTTCCAAGCTAAGTCTAAGTGTTCCTACAAAGTGATAAATAGTCAAGAACAAAGAAAACAGATTAGGGAAGCCACTAAAGGCCTGTCGGGTATTGCGGTAGAGCACAACGTTTAGACAACAGTCTCTGACAGTTAATTATTTCAGCCATAATTCCCAAAATGAAATATGGTAATGCACGCATCGTTTTTGGTATTTTTTTTTTCCAGCAGGTGTTGTATCCACCTGCACTGGGAAGATGAGATGGATGGAGCCAGAATTAATCCAATTAGAGCACAGAACCTTGAGGAGATTCAGTGTCAATTTGCCAATACTGTGGACATTTCTTTTTTAATTACAACCCATGAAAATGATAGTAAATGTCATTTTGAGGTAAAATAAGTACATATTGTTACCTTAACACAATTCACGAGTCACTGAATTTAGCATAACTACACATACATTCTGCATTAAGTTTCTGTTTTGATCCGATTTTTCCAGCAGTAATTTGTTTCATTTAGATATTTTTTTTCTATAAGTGAGACATTCATAAATGACACCTTATTTAAACATAGCGAGCATGACATAATTGCAAATAAGGTGGCAGAGTGAGTACATAAAAAGTGTTCGCAGACTTGGTTGTTAACTTTGTAGAAGTGTTACATACTTTCACAGAATTTATGACATTTAATCAAACAATTCAACTCATTTTACTCACAAAGTCCCACTGCAGCAGGTTACCGCATTTTTAGCCAATCACAACTTGTGCCGCACGACATTCCGAACACAAACATTGCGTGAAATAACAAGCTTGTATGATTGCAGTAAATCATGAATCAGAAACAAAAACACAGGGAGGGCATTGACCAAATGTTATAGTCTGCATGTGACCATTCTTTCCATGTTTGATTTGTGACAAATTGGACCAGCTGAGTTGAGGCGCAAGTGTATTCTGGACGAGAAAAGTGTTTGTCTTCATTCATTCGCTCGCTACTTATGCTCAGTCTGGTCCCCTTCCTTTAGGCAAAGTTGAATGTTGGTTTTGTCAAAAAGGCTCTGATTAAACGGAACAGCGAAGGATTGGGGGAGGCCAGACTGGACTTTATGGCAGCATAAATTAAACTTCTTTATGGCTGTCATGTTTCTGTAATGGAATATTGGTATTTACATTGAGCATGCATTATTATGCTTGTGTGTAAAGCATGAAACAACATTCTTTAGTCAATAGACTCTTTCTTTCTGACACAAGTATTATGCATGAACATGAGGTCATATGGGATCGAGCCAACATCTGCTCCTCGAACAGAAACACATTACCTTTATTAGTAGCATCTACAGACATTGAACTTCCATGCCTGTGTTGGTTCCATGTTCAAATGACAAGTGCACTTGTACAGATGGTGTTGTTTTCCCCTTGTTTTCCCTCTGAGTCGTGTACTTCTCCTAGCATTAGTGGAAATTGCTGTGTAACACTCTACATATGGGTTGCTATCTATACAATGAGCTCTTGTTCCCTGGAAGAATGTTTCCTGTTGAGTGCTGTGCTGGATAATTATCACACAGATTATCAGCGAGTGACATTAAGCCCACTTTGCCGGACAGCTTGAGTTCAACACAGTCACCTTTCCACCAAGTGGTACATTTGAATTTGGTTGCTGCTTTTTGGCAACTGGACTCATGCATCCCCACGTGGGCAAATAGTCTTTTGATCTACGAGTGAAAACGATTCCCGCAAACTGCTTTAATTTTTCAGAAACGTACGAGGCAGTGCCGTGGTCTTTGGCAGGTGGACACTTTGCAGGGAAAAGCACATACTGCCAGGTGACAATGTGCCGTGCCACAAAATATGCAGACTTTCTTTTAATGAATAGCGAAGTAGCAGACAAGCAGACTGGCCCATTTTCAAAGTGTGATATATCACCCAGACAAGACTCCGGATGGGGGAGTGAACATCAGGCACCAGGGGAAAACTGATGAGTTCTTGTTAGGGCCAGACCTGGCCACGGGGTGACTCATTTTTGGCAGGAGCATTTTGGCATTTTCAAGAACAACCTGCAGGACAGACATGAATGCAATTGAGCAGAACATCCAAGTTTCTTATGAGCCCAACTTGTTTAATAAATGTGATTATATTTAATATCCGTCCAAGGAAAAGAACTCACGGAATCAAGGAATGTATGCACGTCATAATAGTTATTATTAATTATTTATTTGAGTCATAAAACGGGACTTCAAAATAAATGTGTTTATTCACATCAAAATTAAACCTTAGGATTAAAAGTAGAAAGATGGAAGTTTCCACTTTGGGTGCCTCAAAAGTGGCTAGAGTTTGCGCAACACTCACTATGATTAAGTGTTACGAATTAGGCTTTCACTCTAAGATCTATCATGTATCAAGTAAACATGCGATCATAGAGCTACATTGAAGTAGACCAATCATTTTTGTTTGTATAATGAGGTCAATCCCAGTCATTAAGCATCAAACAAAGTCCAGAAAATTCCATAAGCAAATGTAAAAAAGAAAAAGCGTTATGAGATCTGACATACAATGGAACTCATCAATGACGGCATATATTTGCCCAACACCATAGTATTTAATGCTTTAATAATTATCGAATGTCTAATTTTAGCCTTTTCATAGTTCTCAGGCTTTTGGTTCAAGCTATCAGATTTAGGAATGTTTGATACACCGCAAAGATTGTCTGAAACAGAGAAGAAATTCTTGGGCAGTTTCGACACTGACGACATGGCTTTTCATCATGTCACTTGGTGTCCAGTGAAAGACACACTTAAGATATCGTAGTCATTAAGTGCGATGGTGACAAGCCATTGTGAGGGTAACTTAAGACATGGGAAAACTTGCTCCTAAAACAGTGACGTTATCATAAGAGGATAACAGTAACATTTCCTGCTCCATCACAATTTGGAAACATACATTGTGTGGAAACTGTAGGGTAGAATTGGACTGCTGTGCTTAACCCACTTCTTGGTAATGCTTAAGTAGTGTTACGTTCATTTCCCTCATGCAGACAAACACACTTCCTTGACATTGTTAAAGCTTCCTTATGCTGCCCCTGAATGGAATTATTAGGGCCAATAGAAGAAGGAATGTACCGCACAAGTTTTTAGTATGAGAAATTAAGCAATTACATTTGATGAATACAATAGAACCACTAAAGTCAGTTGCTGAATGCTGCTCTACGTGCAATGGAAATTGTCGAAATGCAAAGATTCCAGGTTGAAACTAATGCCGTCATATTTTTTGCAATCAACCCTAAATGTGGTAAAGTCACATTACCGTATTTTCCGGACGATAAGGCACACCTAAAAACCTACAATTTTCTCAAAAGCCGACAGTGCGCCTTATAGTCCGGTGTGCCTTATATGTATATGGACCAAATTCCCAAATTTAAAATGGCCCGAGGCATTGTGTCATGAAATCAATCATAAGTGGCCCGCTGAAGACTATGAATCATGAATCAAAAAGACTATGGATCATTATTTTGTGATTATAAAGTAATTTGTTGCATCTGAAGTTGAAATAAAAAAGATAAAATGGAGAATGATTTGATTTGGATTAAAAATCTGACATGATGCATTAATGGTGCGCCTTATATAAGGCCAAAGTTTTAAAATGGGCCATTCATTGAAGGTGCGCCTTATAGTCCGGAAAATACGGAAATATCAATAGGTGGGAAGCTGGATATGTCTTTCTCCCAGGCTGAGAGCTAAAATGGTGGTCAAGCCAGTGCCTTTTTTTAGGAATGTGTTGCAAAAATATAAAAGCAAAATTGGGAGGACTGAGCTTTCATGGCTCCATAGCTGAGGTTTCTTGTAATAACCTGTCATCGTGCGTGCCGTCGGGTCAAAATTGTGTGTGACTTTTAGGGCAATGAAATGCATTGACTTTTCAGCTGCCGAGGCCTTTTCCCGACCTTTTATTGGCCACATTGTTGTTCTCACATTCAGATAACTTTAGGTTGGCATGTTCATTTCTGGATGTGGATGTTGGCACAGAGATATGGATGTTTAATGAGACACAACCACTGCATCATGTATGTGAACGGTCCTCTGAAAGGGTTCAGGAAGGGCTTGGCATCATTGTTCTCTAATACGTCTAATGTAAGTGAGATTGTTGTGACTGGAGAAATGAAAACAACCCAGTTTTCCCAACACAGCGCTTGTTCTGCAGCTCTTTTTGGTCTGCTCAGCATGTGGAGACATTGAGTATAATCAGATGTCCACCCTTTCATTTTATCTTATTTAAATTATTAATTGCATTAATAATATTATTAATTATAGGTATTGAGGGTGATCCTTTAATGTTTCACGTCCTGTTAGACTTGATCATAATGCCATGAATAAATTACAATTTGACATATAGTTAAAGCAAATTAAAAAAAAGCTTGATTTGCTGTCATATTTTATCACTGTAGAGCAATAAAGAGGGATGTTTGTTTAGAAAACAACTGTTCAGAACCAAAAGAACAAACTTGCATAGAAAAGATGTTTTCTTAGTTTCAGTAGGTCTAACTCAGAAAACAACTTTCATCTTTATAGCAGAGAAGGGATTTTTCTGTTTTGTAACCCAAATAAATCCAGTGAAAATTTGTGGGTATAGTTTCATCTGGATCACATTTAGTAATTTTCTTTCTAGCAGTTGTCAACGAGAGATTAAAAAAAGAATGTTACAAGAGAGATATACGGTACTTCAAGATGTGGCCAAAAGATATTTAATTCATCATGAAATGCAAAGTTCAAGATTTAAAAATAACCTCATTATTCAAATGCTTTATAAATCTAAGAAAGTGGGAAATATGAGCACATAAACTGAGTTAAGGGAAAACTTTAAGAAAATGAATAAATTATCCAGTGGAAATGAGGATAAATGTGGGGACTGACTGGTACGAATGTTTTACTTTATGGGTTTTCCTCAAAATTTTAGTCTGTCCTTACAAAAATAATAATGCCCAACTTTTTTACCTTAAACCAGCTTTAGAAATAATTGGAAAATTAGAATACTGAGCTTCTAGAAAGACGATAAAGAGTATACGAGCACAGTGAAACAATGCACCAATGTTTATTGCAGCAAAGACTGATGGATTCAAAGATACGAAAAGCACAAAATATGTCAAGACTGTTGATCTTGGCTGTCATTGCCGTGACCCTCCAACACTGAATGTGATTCCGCACCCTTGACAAAACAGGCTCTTTTTACTATTCAGTCACACTTGCAAGACTTATGAAGTGATATTCAAACATCCATGAACACATCACAGCTCAGCAAGTGATCCGTTATACTTTTAACGTGTGTCCTCGTTGCTAATTTGCAATTCACAAAAGACAAATTGCTAAGCATTTTCTCCAGGTTGTGACTTCATTTAGTTTAACTTAATTCATTCATCGATCCATTTTTTTTGGGACTGCTTAGCCTATCTTGGGTCACGGGTGTGCTGAAGCCTCTCAAAGCTGACTTTTGGGGAATACACTGAACTGGTCGCCAGCCAGTTTCAGCACGCAGGCATACATTCATATTCAAACCTACAGACAATTTAGTATCTTCACTTTTCCCTTTGGAGTGATGTGCAGGTGTATCGGTTATTCTTGTGACAATGCGCCTGGTTAATAAAATGAAAATGAAATTGGACAGGGAGGAAAAACATGTTTTTAGCCTATTAACTAAAGACACATACCGGGCGCTGATACCAAGGTTACTAATAGCGATTCTGTCTTGCATTCACAGCCGTCTTTTGAAAGTTAAGAGGTGCTAAAATGTTTTGCCAGCCACCGTGACAGAAAATGTGTGCTCTGTTTACTTTTGGCAATCCAATGCCGGACTAAGGAGGTCCCTGGCTAGCACAAGCAAAAACTGTCAGAGCTCTGTCACCTCTGTGAACAAGGTGCAAAACAACAGTGGAAAGCTTATGGCCTAATTTAAGGCCCCTGTTTCCTGTCTTTACATCATAACTTGGAAACCTTTTGGTGTCCGCTCATGCCTCAGCTCTTAAATCATCACACAGCAAGTCCAGTATTGGCAAAGCAAGTGGCACAAAACACCTTAGGTGCTGTTATTTTTATTTATTTTTTTTATGTCAGGGAGGATACCAATAAATAAGCCAAACACAAACATGAAAGAAATATGCTTTTGGAATATGCAGTTCATTGCTTGTATCTTGACATCATGTGCTTGGTTAACTAATTCATTTGAAGGACAAAAACATATGCACAGGATATACTGTATGATGAATGATGTCACCAAATGACTGGATGTTTTTTATCAATTTGACTATAATGGCGCAATGCAGTTTTATCTGTATTGACCTCCTTAAATAGAATCTTGAATTGGTCATGCTGTCATTACATACTACATGGCATGTTTTTAATCACTCACTACATGAAATGACAAAGCCAAAAGCAGCGTTCAGTATATCATGATGTATTTTTTATTTTTTTTTATTTTACTGTATACAAATCAGCAATCAATCTACAGTACAACGTAACATTCAATAGCTCATTTTACTATGGTTGGGCTACAACGCTAAAGGTGGAATTAGTGTAAATATACGTGTAAACCACACAAAATATTTACATTCAATAAATGAGCTGAATAAAAGATCCGTTTGGCTCGAGGAAATGTAATGAAAATAAACAATGACATTAATGCGTCATCAAACTTAATGATGATAAATGTTTAGAAGATAAATGATCTAGAAAATGCGAATACGGACGCACAATGAAACGATTACCATCCGTGTAGAAACGAAACAAAATACTTTTATTTCAAGGTTGATATCAACCACAGAACGATGAATCTGTCTGAGTGTTTGGTCTATTGGATGTTACAATTGCAGGTTGGCAGAGACGGATGCCCACTTCACGGTCAGAAAACAAACAGAAATTGTATTTCTCAAGAATGTTGTATGTTTTGACAAACTTGAGTACAATGGCTCACCATTTCAGTTGAAAAATAAATGGTAATACGAGTGTGCAATTAAATCCCACATGCCAATTAGTTACTCTAATGGGTGCATAAGTGAAAACAGGATGTCTAATCATACATCGTCAGGGAAATATTTTTTTAAGATGGCCGCTATATAATGCCTACTCAAGTTATAATCCTTGAGTGCAATTTGGAATTCAGCCAAATGTCCGAGGTTAGGGGGGGGCAGTGATATGACTGCACAAATCTCCAGATTCTTTTTGTTATTCTCAACTTATCTCTTGAAAAATCACTCAGCAACCACCAAAGAATTAATTTGCATTTTTTAATATAGCTATTCCAAAAGAAGGATATGCCTCAATAAGGACTGATGAGAGAAGTGCGGGTGAAAACAAGTATTATCGTTCCTTTAAGTAAGCTGACACATTCAAAATCTAAAACTGTAACTCCAGTGTCACCCCACTTACTTGTTCTAAAGGTTCGATGAAAACTTGTAACAAAATGCAAACAAATGTGAAGATGACTCATGCCCCATGTTTCCCCATCGAGTCTGTTTTTCAAAAAAAAAATCAAACTGAACCTCGAGTACATTGGTGAGAGCTGAGACAATTTTGTTAAATGAAGACACCGCCTGGCAGCTGCCACAGTTTCGTATTCTATGGGAATGGCTTCACAGACAAAACAGTGCTGTTTAATTCTTTGCCCAACAACTGCTCCAACAGAATCAAAATCACCAATTAAATTGCTGCAGGTTCCAGGACAGGCCTATTCCCAATATTTAGCTGTAGAGAGTTTAAAACAGACATCAGCGATCTGTTCCAGGATAGCTTTGTGGATTTTATACAGCACATGAAAGGATGAAGCAATTACACACATGCATGCTGCATATCATTATAAGTCCTTTTGCTTTGCAAAACGGCACTAACCTGAACGATTACGTCACAAAAATAATGGTTGAGAAAGGTTAATGGGAAAAGCAGCTTACCAAAATTATCAAAAGTAGATGTTGAACGCAGTTGAATTGCAGAAAAGCAGTTTGTCAAATTATTTGGAAAACCCTGTTGGTCCAAAGATGTGTGTATCTGCACAATAAACATGACGCAACATGAGAAGTTTATCGAACAAGCACAAGCCACAGAAAAATAAATCTGATGGGATTTCCTCTTCAAGTAAAACCATCTGTTTTTTTTATCTGCTTCACACAATGCAGAACTGTGAGAGTATCCTTGTTTATTGAGCATGATTGATACCTTACAACTTGAGAGTCACCAAAACCTTCATTTTGTATTGTGCTTAGAGGTATTCTGAGGTTAATTTGTAAGGCTATTTTTGTTCAATTATCAATAACTGGGCGGCACACTGTCACAGTTGTCCATTCGGAGTAGCCTCGATGGGGTAAACGTTTGACGTACAACCTACTCACTACATTATTTTTCCATCTAGTATAGGCAGTTCCATCCATTTACACTGACAATGTGTACAGGAGACAGAAATTACATTGTTCCTAATCAATCATTGCAGAGCTCAACATTATCCATATAGAACCAGGGTCTAAAGACAAAAACCCCGATAAGAACTTTGTGGTATTTGCCAAAATTTTGAGACTGTAAAGAAAAGTACATAATGGGTTGATTGGGAGAAAACATGCTGCACAGATTGACATTGCATGAGCACATTGGGCTCCCCCGTGGCGCCGATTGGATCAATCCTTTTTTTCCACCTTAAAAAAACTTGGTGTCTCATGTCATGACATCAGACATATCAGTCAACTTGCTGGAGCTGGCCGATTCAAAAGGTCTGTAACGGAACAAACTTCCTATACTTCTTAATTTCATTCTCGGATCCAATGTTTTTAGGTAATAACATTCAGATGTCTTACTTCATGCAATAGAATACTTACTTCCAGCCACAAACACTCAGCTGACTAAAATATTACATGTTCTCTTTTAAACATGACAGATGATCCGATGAGGTCTTCAGTAATGACTGAGTGTGAAATGACATTTCATTTATTACTCATTTGTTACATACTACACTATTAAAAGTGAACAAATCCAGGTTTAATAGATGCAAGATGGATGACTGCAAGACAAACAGATAGACGGATGGATGGACAGATGACAGATGGATAGAGAGATAGACAAGGTAAGCGTAATACTTATTCTATAACAATATCTACATATTTTGTAAATGATGTTTTAGTCAGTATGAGGATTTGAACCATTCATGGATATTGGAACCATTCTTGTGCAATGTCCAGGACTGAGTTGACTTTTGGCAACGTTTTTGTCTTTCATCATTTGGTGTATATTGCTATTCCAAACGTGTTGCTTGAATTTGGCTGGGATCAAATGATTAGAATCAAGTAATATGACAGCCTCTATCAATGATGCAATTCGAAACTCTATGGAGCTGAAGAACACCAGATACATTTTCATTTTTAAAAGTAAATGTTCCATGCAAAATGCTATGAACGTGAAAAGAACCACTGACAGCGTACATGTGTCATCACTGGCTTGGTGGTGGAGTGCCGTATGATGTTGTCAAGTGAATACTGCATTTTGTAAATGTCTCGTTAATATGATTGGCATTTATTTATGCGTGAAAATTCCCACAGTTCTTAGGGATTTACAGTTTTGGGAGCTGAGGTGGGGCTTGGCTCCTCTCGGCTCCCATAATTGCAAATCCAACCATTGATTTCACGGTATACCAGCTGGGATAGGCTCTAGGTCAATGTGACCCTGAACATCCGGTTCCCAGGGACTATCCCATCTGACAATACAGTAAGTCTTGATAGCTCATAGTGACACCACAATGAAGGTGTTTATTTATGGACAATCACTGAACAACTCTCCTTATATGGCGGCCGATATAGTACCAGCAATATCTTGTGAGGACTTTCAGAGGCATAGAGGGCTTTTGCATGATGATTTAGCATAGATGTATCATTTCTCCTGATGCAGGAACAAGTGTTCAACTCAGGCCTGAAATTCCATAAGAATCTGTGAATGATTTCATTACAGCACCACAGGTGGTGAAATATATGAATATTTTCAGGGAAAAATAATAGTTGTCAGCTGTTGCAAACATCTGCTCTGGGTCTAATTATTTCTCCCCATAATTATTACTAAGTTGCAAAGTAGAGTTTTATTTCAGTTTCTCAGATTTGACGTTGCAGTACATAATAAAGTTCAATGCTTGCAAAAGGAAAATCAAGATTTATACCATTAGTTTCACGGATCTGCACTGAAAGTATTGTGTTCTTGCTTGGCACATCGATATTTCATAGAATATGTGACTCAAGTAAGTTTTTGCAACAAATGGAGATGAAAACATATTCCACTCCATGGCGGTGGTAAAATGTTTTAAAAAGAATTTATCTTCCCAGGAAAATCGTGAGAAAGCTCGTCGTGTGCAGACACCGGTGAACATTAAGGATGGAAACAGTGAGAAAATATTTAAGCCCCAAATTCATCCATCATATCTTGAAAACATGTTCCCTAAAAATGTCCGCTTTGAGCAGTATGACGACAGCCCCTTTGCACTTTATTTGCTATTTGGAAATTTAAATCTGACTTCACTCTGTTTGGAAAAAAACATACCAATCTGCGGATACCTTTTTGTGCGCTTTTCTTGTGACGTAAAGTCTAAATTGCTTCCAGGCAAACATGATATATGTGAAAGAAGACCTGGCACAAGAGAGCTGTCAAGACATCTTAGCCTTCGAGATTCCCTCATTCAAATCTGCACCGACTAGCTGGAAGAACAAGTGCAATATTGCGACAGGAAAGATTGACAGAGTTCAACTCCATGAATCACCACATTCGCACAATATTTTCCAGGGCTCCATTCCTTCTATTTCAATTTTAAAAAGTAATTAGCTTCTCCCATGCTCAATTCCAAAGTCCACTTTGATTATACAAAGTTTTTATCCAATTATAAGTATTCTTGTGGATGTACCTAACATAGTGCCTACTACTTTCTGCTTCTGGCATTAAAGCTATATAAGAATAGTGATGGGTGTTTATGAATTGTTCTTTTTTTTCTTGCTGTATAATAGTTACAGGTTTCCATCAGCCAGCAGTAATGTGGCAATGATGTCATTACATGACCTCACAATCGGCACTTACCAAGCATCCAATCAACTTGTTCTGATTGCATTCTCTATGCTTTTCGCAGCACCAGGGTCATAGTTGCATCTTACTCTGTGATTTGTATTGATCAAGCATTCGCATGCAATTTCTGAGTATGTTGTCATTTTTACTTGATTGTATTTTTTTTTCCCAGCCAAATCACAGAAGACCTGGGAAATGCCAAGAGAGCAGTCATGGATCGAGATATAAACATTCAGTCATAGCGTTTTGTATCCATCCATATTCTGTTCCATAGATCCTGTTCAGTGTCACATAGGGCTGAAGTCTATCCCAGGTGACTTAAGTCGAAAGGCAGACTACAATGTGGACTTATCACAAGCCAATTACAGGGCGGCTGTAAAAGGACATGAAAGTCTCAGAACAGTGAAAATTAGGGTCTTCTGTATTTGACACACCACAGAGTAGAGTGTTTTTAACAATCCTGCCAAATCAAGCTTCCACATAGTGACAAACCAAGCTATTGTTTCTGCTCTCAAACGCTGTCAGCTGAATGTGTGAATCCACACCCTGCTGGGAAATAGATTTTTAGCAATTAGCTTCAAACATGCAGAGGTGGGCTGACATTTCCAGTTTAGTGTTTGTGTGGATTACACATGTGAGACAAAGGAGCGTGTTTCTGTTTCTGTCAGTCATAAGTGAAATGGGTATTGGTCAGTGATGTACTGAAAGGTTAGTCAGCAATTGACCCAGGTAGGAACGATTACACAGACGGACGAAAAATCACTTCCATCCATCCTCAGCAAGGCCTTTTTTTTTAACTTGCTAGCCCCTCATCCTTCGACTGTGAAATGGGCGTCCGTTAGTGATGGACAGACGGATTATTCTGTCTGTCCCTGGGGTTGGAATGCCCACATCTGCAAACGTGTATATTTAGAAAAGAAATGTCAGAATTCATTTTACAGGGTCTTGAAGTGAGAACGTCAGAAAAGTCAGCTAGGGAATCCTACGCTACCAGTGGCGAGACGTAATGTAGTGTTCGCTGTCCTTCCAACCCATGCCATTATAGAGTCACATTTGATACATTGCTACGGGGAAAAAAAACAATCTGGGCATGCTCTGGTAATTAGCGATTTCTTATCTATATTATATCCACATATAAACAGAAATGTCTACTTTGTCAAGTAAAACAAAACTTTTAGTGCCACTGTGTGCTGCATTTCCTGGCTTTGGCGCCCAGATAAACTAGGGAGTGGAGACTCACAACACTCACAATACATCCACAGTGTTTTCTCATACTGTAAGTTCAACAGTGTTTCTTGGAGAGCGTTTAAATCCCATGTACACAGCTACGCCAACGATAATAAGAGAAAGCTCAGGTTGATTGCTACATTTGCTGATTAGGGTATCCATACTGACTAAAGAATTTCCACAATCTGGTTCTAACCAACTAAACAATTAAGACATTCTGATATATTTTTAATAAGAAGAATTTACCTTTTTCGATGACACCTGGCATCTGTCAATGGACTTTCTCAACCTGTGACTGGCCAAGCTTTTCTAATAGGCCAAGCTTTTGAATTTCCATGTGAACCTAAACTAAAGATGTCTGCACAGCTCTAATCATTTGGCTCGAGATATAACATTCGAGTTTGAGAGGCTTGGGTGAAGGATTTATCCACATGGGTTCTAAACTGATAAATGGCATCTGCGGTTTCTGGAGCATTAGTGGAGGATTCGTGTCTTCTGTTTTCACAGCTGCTCTTCTTTGAGTCTGGTTTATAGAAAATGATGGTGTCCAGGAATGAAATCTGAGAATATCTGATGTGACAAAAGTCACATGGAAGCAAACTACCAGAACAAATATTGTAGAAATAGCAAAAAAAATAGTTCATTAGATTGCTTAACCTAATGCTTGTGTCCTTTAGCTGTTACAGGTCATAAGAAATTGTATGTGGCTTGAAGGTGTGAAAACTCACTGTTTGACTTAAAACCTTTCACTTGCCAAAATACACACCAACATATTTAATGTCCTATTAAACCATCTCAACAAATGAGCACATTTCAGACTATGATGCAAGACCGAAGGTTAAAGTTTGTCCCGCATTATGCGTAACTGTACTAAGCAATGTTGCACAGTAAATGTTCGGTACATTGAGAGCTCTTTGTCTCATGTTGACCTCACTTTTCCCATTACTAAAATGAGGCCCCTTTTGAAAGTTTCCAAACACAAGTGCGTACTGATCAGGCCATTGAAAATAATAAATATGTTGTAAGTGCTCTGCTGTGTTTGTGGGGTTTTGTGAGGTGCAACGAATGACACAACACTATAAGTGCAACAAAGCATCCTTTTAGATGTTATTTAAACTCCTGAAATGCAAAAGTAAAGTTGATGTTTCTGGCTGACACAAAACACCCTGATAGAAGAAAATAAAACACAAAAACAATGTTCGATCATACTTGGAATTCCCAGACAATTCGGCAAATTGCCTTTGGTTTTACAAAAATGTTTCACAGAGAAAATATTCGTCTGTGATTCATGTTTTTGAACTTAAGACAAAGACATCTATAGTTGCTGAATTCCAAGTGCTGCTTATCCTACAGCCAACGAGGCTTTGAAAATATGGACCCTGTTAGTTTCATTGTCACACTATCAAATAATAAATCAATCTCAACTGTTCTGAATTCCACAGTGCTTACGATCCCACCACCAAAGCCATCGTGGTCTGCTCCAGACAAATTACATTGAAGACTTAGTTTCAATAGAGACTTTGCGTGTGTTTGTGTGTGTGTGTGTGTGTGTGTGTGTGTGTGTGTGTGTGTGTGTGTGTGTGTGTGTGTGTGTGTATGTGTGTGTGTGTGTTTGTACATGTACGTGTACGTGTACATGTACGTGTACGTATATGTGTATTTATGACTGGAAATAATAATTTGTGTGTGTGTGTGCGTGTGCTATACACACGCACACAAATTATTATTTCCAGTCATAAATAAAGTATACCTTGAGTTATGGCGCCCTCTTATGTAATGTTGTGGTAGGTGTTATTGAAATGGTTGTACTTTATCAAATGTACTCGTGGTACAGTAGACCCTTTCATGCATCCATCCATTACCCAAACCACTTATCCTCATGAGAGTTGCTTTTTAAAAAATAATCAAATAATGTAATTTCCGTGGCATCACCATTGTGTGGCTTTGTGGCAGAATGCTCATTATCAGGAGCAGTCTGATGAACTCAATTGATTGAAATGCAATTGTTATATTTTAATTTATCATACAGTATTATAACGTTTTTATATATTTTTTATATAATATTTTTACTGTAAGAATTTTTTAAGTCTATTGTCTTAACATCCAGTGTTTTTATCTCAAATCATTAAAGCAAATAAGCACAAGTGTATTGTATAACTTCAATAAGACAACAGTGCAAACTGTGTTTCAGCTTTAGAGTTCATCATCAGGCTTCATAAATCACCTACGTAGATCACAATCAAGATTATTTCTATCAATTACACCCATGTTCTCCCGTCCGTGACAAATGAGAGGCCCTGTGCATGAGGTGAATGAGGTCAGCGGGTTTCTTGAACACATTACAGTGATAAATGAGATCTTTCCACCTGCGCAATTAAACACAGTAAGATGAGTTATGGTGAGTCGCAATAAATCAGATGAATGTGAATGTTTTCATTGTAGATTGTATGGTGCCTGAATACTAAAAAAAAAAAACGTCTAACTTTCATTAACCATGGTGCTAGTATGGAGCCTGTGGCCCAAGAATTAAAGTCCGATATCTGATGGCTGCATCATGTTTTCAAATTTTATCCATCTGTCAATTTTCTATACAACTTGACCTCACAAAGGGCACGGATCTTATTCACACTTATTCACACACTTAAGAGCATCCAAATAACAAATCCATCCATCCATCTATTTTTTTATACCGCTTGTTTTTACTAGTGTTGTGAATGAGCTGGAACCTAACTTGAGGAATGGGCCTGACCTCGGACTATAGATGGGAGCTCATCACGGAGTTCACATATACAAATAACCACTCACTCATATTCACACCTATGAATGATCTAGGATCATATTAATGGGCATGTTTTTGGAATGTGGGGAATAATGTGAAATAATAATCATAATATCAATAACAACAATGATAACAATTACACTAATAATAACAATAAAAAGAAGACTTGATTATGTGATGAGTCATCAACCCCAAAAAGGTTTTTGTAACAGGGTTGAATGTATTTTGAGGTGCACAACTTTTGAGAATGATTCAGATTCTGAGAATAAAAAATTAAGTTACAAGGTAAACATCATCCAGAACAAATCCGATTAAAAGAGATATTAAAGCAATGATGTAAATCTGCTAGCTACTGAGTCAATATCGCTGATAGCTGTCGGTAATGTAGGACATTTTTACTTTTGCAATTTGAACAACGAGGCCAAATAGTGACGCAAGCCGTACGTCACCCTGGTACCTTCTTCTAGACTTCGACTCGACCACGTATGAGCCCTGTGGCGCTCTCTTGCCATCTAGCGGTCAACAGTGTGAACAACGCTTAAGGTTATCCCCATCAAAAGCAGACCCCTCTCGCTCTAATGGAAGATGGCGACTGGAGTCCTTCAGAGAGCAAGCACCGGCTTGGCCCGGGCTAAAAACGGGGCCCAGTCCACCAAGCATCTTCTTGTTTGGAGCAGGTCAGCTCGTCATTAAGATGCACGCCACGTTTCATTGTTTGTTGTAGTCTGTTACCTGTGTGTTGGCATCGGAGGTTGACGTGATGTGTCTGTGCAAGCTAGCTGCTGACGCGCTAAGTAGTTGAGTAGCGGTCCATCCGAACTAAACCACATGAAAAACACTCACTCTGCAATGTCATATTTTACGAAATTAGATCAATGCTGTGTATTTACCGAGTCAAAAGAAACACACTTTTTAAGTTGTGCCGTGGTGTTTGTCAGATGCTCAAGGTCAATTTGCTACTTGGATGCTACCTACTGTATACACGAAAGTCCTTGTGTATCAGGGTGTGATCGTGTGATGTGATACATGGCATCAAGCGTCTGCGGTCCTTTTGACTTTTTTATTTTGCAGAGGCTTTTCCACATCCGGTGTCAATAAAAAAGAAGACAGCTGGTTCAAATCACTCTTTGTCAGGAAAGTTGATCCCAGGAAAGATGCACACTCGACCCTACTGACCAAAAATGAAGAAAGTAACCTTTACAAAATCCAGTGTAAGTACATTGCACATTTCCCAGAACAAACATCCTTAAGTTGTTAGAATTGTTGAAATTGATCTCCGTTTTCAGTCCATAATGTCAAGCCTGAGTGCCTTGAAGCATATAACAAACTCTGGTAAGTTGTATTTTTATTGTTTAATCCTAAACCATTTTGCTCAGCATGAGTTAGAAGCATAACACTGAGACATGTGTGCCAAGCGTTGTACAGCCAGTAAAAATAAATCTGTGTTCTATTCTTGTGAGGTGTGTAAGGAGCTGCTATGCTGCAAGTCATCTGCGCATAACTTAGATGTCTACAGGCCAAGTACTTTTAGTAGTTGGCTTCTATTTAGGTTCTGCAACCATAAACACCATTTGAACTTTAACATTAAACATATTTATGATTTTAGGTATGGTTGCAAAGCTATTCTTGATTAAATTGTGCTGGAGTCCTAGCTGAATATTGTTTGATTTGTTTGTGAAATTATGTATTTTTTTTGTCACAGTGAGGAAGTCTTGCCCTCCATCCATGCTGATAAGTACTACCCCTGTGAGCTGGTGGGCACCTGGAATACTTGGTATGGAGAACAAGACCAGGCTGGTAGGATCATCACTGCCAAATATATTGCATCATAGCAAAATGTCTCCATAGATATTGTATGGTATCACATAAGTGAGATGTGCTGTGAGAAAATAATTGCTCCATACATTGTTTTTCCTACAAATGAACAATTAAAAACTCGTCCGCTAGATGGCAGAAGGTACAAAATAAATATGCGCATTTGCTATTTGTGACATTTTCGGATTCCCATATGACACAGTAAAGATCTTTTTATTTTTTTTGCCCAGTTCACCTGTGGCGTTACAGAGGTGGTTACCCAGCTCTGACAGAGGTGATGAACAAACTACGCCAGAACAAGGTCAGCAGGATTTCTTCACACCTATTCTGTTGTTTATCCCATCAGTGAATAGAGCCTGTTGGTACTGACCCATGTTTTTTCCCAACTGCAGGAGTTCACAGAGTACAGGAAGGAGCGTGGTAAAATGCTGCTGTCTCGCAGAAACCAGCTTCTACTGGAGTTCAGTTTCTGGAATGAGCCAGTCCCTAGAGAGGGACCCAACATCTACGAGCTGAGATCCTACCAACTCAGGGTGAGTACTAAAAAACAATAAAAGCATTATTTGTGTTTTCACTCTTGGGCACAGCACTTTATGACCAAGCAATCAAATTGAACTAGACGAGTGGATCTGTGCATGTTCCACGCTTATCGGTTGTGTGGGCCGGTAATTCTGTTTGCTAATGCTAATATGCGCTTACACTGCAGCTCTGCTTTAGGGCAACGACAAATTGATGAAATTGATAATAAAATAATATTGGCAACAAATTTTATTATGGATTCATTGTCTCACAACGTCACTTAGTTATTACATCAATCAGCCGCGCCGTTGCTGTGTTGTGCACAGAGCACCAAACAGGCTCGACTCATACCACTGTTCTTTCCCACAGCCAGGAACAATGATCGAGTGGGGTAATTACTGGTAAGACTGCATAATTTAATTGCACACACAGAACTTGTTGCACCATTCTTAACCGTCTGCACATAATCGTTCAGTCTATAATTTTATATGCTCTTTTAACTGAACAATTACTGAACAAGTACAACACTGCAGCAAGACAAAACATTATCATTCTGCGTGAGTTAGTTGTAATAGATTGCAAATAAGAAGGTTTTGGGGGCTTGCCGGACTGAATGTTATCAGTGAGTGCCACCATTTCAAAAATTGTCTGCAGTCACACTGTCATCACACTAGTATGTATGTCCACTATAGCTAATCCATAACTGTGATAAAGTAAGAGTCTTCAATTTTCGGGCATGAAATATCTGATTACTCTTCTTCTTTGTACACTGACCAGATTGTACCCCCCACCCCACTTACATGATTTAAATGATTGTTTTGTTGTTTTTGGCAGGGCGAGAGCTATTCGACTACGCCAGCAAAACAGTGAAGCTGTCGGAGGGTTTTTCTCACAGATTGGCAACCTCTACATGGTTCATCACCTCTGGGGTAATGTCAAGAAACCAGCTCGATTTGAAAAAATACTGTACATGATTAAAGCGTTTTGAAATAAACTACTTTTGTAAGGCCACCACACTCCAAGTGACATGGATAAAACTGGCAGAATTTTCGCAGTGTGTGGGGTTGGCTAAACTAATTTTCATAAATGGAGGACTGTCGGCCACTGGTTTGTCAACCTGATTATTTAATGTAGTTGTTGGAGGCAGAACAAAGCTGTGCTTTCTGTAGTGAATGGTCTTGAGTTGTAAGAGGTTTTGTTTCTTTTAGCCTACAAAGACCTTCAATCCAGAGAGGACACAAGGAACGGTGCTTGGCAAGAGGAAGGCTGGCACGAGGTGGTCTACTATACAGGTGGGCAAATACTATTTAAAAAAAAAAAAAAAAAACTCCAGCAAATTAGGTTTGAGTGATTCATCGCTTTTGTTGATTCATTCAAGTATTTGTCAAGACATGGTACAAGCAACATTCCATATTTGCTAAGCAAATTATCCGACTTTATTATGAGGCCAGATCATCTACTTCAAATGCCTTTGAGGACTGTAACTGACTTTCGAGTTAAAATGACAAGAGTAAATAGTTTCTAAAACCTATTGCTTACATTCGCCTCTCCCCCCACAGTTCCTCTCATCCAACATATGGATTCCCGAATTATGATCCCCACCAAGGCATCACCTCTGAAGTAAAGACTGAAGCCTCTCGCAATGAGTGACCCAAGAGCATCATATCCGACCGTTTCAGTGCTATCAAACTACATGCCTCTTTCTTTCATCATTATTGTCATATCAGAAGTTGGTGACTGATGTATAAGGACAGCTAAAGGAATACATATACTTATTGTGGTAGGTTCAAGTGGCACAGCATGGGACTGCAGGGAGTACTTGCTAACTCCAAAATACTCTTATCTATGATGCTTTGCAATATTTATATTGCCAGGCATCTACCTAGACACAAACGCAAACTACAAAATTGTCAAACATTCATGTCAAGTCCTTTTCAGTATTTTGGGTAGGTCAAGATTTGCTTTGAAACAAACCCTTACAACTCTACTGCATTATGCCACTGCATGGTTATTTATTCCAACGTGGACTCTGCCACATGGAAGCTAATCATTGATGAACAAGATTAGAGGCTACCAAAGTATATTGATAAAATAAAACAATGCAGCTATGGTATGTAAAGTTTAAGAGTCTTGTTCCTATCATAACTGCTGGGGGACTTTTATTTATTGAGCGTAACATTCATTAATCGTTAAAATGTTAGCTGGCATAACATCTGAACGTTGTGTTCCAAAGTTGACTATCAATGTGTGATACATAGTATTTTCAAGAAGTTAATATTTTTGACTGAATTTCATCTTGTATTTTTTTTCCTGTCTTTGTGGAGTTTTTACACAATCGGTTATCGAGTTTCTTAGTCTTGTTTGTAAGTGTAACTTTTTTTTGCCCTTGTGTGAACAAAGCATGCCTTGTTTAAAAATATTGTTTAAAAATCTGATGTAAGGTATTTTCAGGGGGAGTAATGATAAACCACAACATGGGCATTCACGCCGCAACATATTGTCAGATTTTATCAGAAAAAAAAGATACGTGTCTTTATTTTGTCTTTCTAGGGCAATAATGACACAGAATTAAAGCAATTCAAGCAACAACATTTGTCTGTGTTTAAAACTCAATCTTTACAATGCAGCCTATCCTTCACGTGACTGATTACAATTATCCATATATAATTAATTTGTTTTACATTGCACTTCCCATTGTGTAGGAGTAAGTCTGAAATGAAAAAAGTGCCTAAAACACAAAAATGTTGCACCTCCACATAGGCAGCGGGTATTTAAAAGTATAGGAGAAATGGTTGGATTATAGTAAACATTGATTTAGAATCTGTTTACATAAATGGAGTATTCACGATGGATAAAACCATCAGACCTTATGGTGCAAATAACATTTGTTTAAAAAAAAAACTTAAAAAAAGAGTAAATGTACTCTTTTTAGGGTCATCAAATCTTTTCCATTTCTTTTAGTAGCTCTCCAAAACTTGTAACATACCACAAACTCATCTCTTTAACCTGTGGCCTCACCACATTGCCACCAAATCCAATGAAGGCGTTCTATAGAGGGGAAAAACAAATCAACCACATTGATTTTCAATACAATGAATATAAATAGCCTGAATATTCAAATGAAACCATTAACATGAATACTCACAGCTGGAGGGCACGCCTCTAGATCTGTGGCTCCATCTCCAATCATCACCACTGTCTTGAAGCCGTACTTTTCCTTCAGCATGCTAATGACTTTGCCTTTCCCCCCGCTCTCTGCTGTCGGCTGGCTCTCATCAAATCCAGCGTACTCACCTAAACATAACCACATTTAATTTATTACTTCTTAAAATAATGTCATGTTGGGGACATTTTTGCAGATGGGGATGAAGTCTCACTCCAGTATTCTTACCATTGAAGTAGAATTTGAGTCGGTTGGCGTAGACGTTTTCTAAAGGAATGTTTAGCTGAGTGGCCACGTGTTCCACAATGCAGCGGAAGCCGCCTGAAATGAGGAACACCTTGATGTTGCGTTGGTGTAGGCGCTCCACAAGGTCCCTGGATATGAACACGGAAGGAAATCAATGATCAGGATAATCACCGTCCTTGTGGTTAGTGTGGGAAAGGCATATTTATGTCCGGGCATGGCAGTGCTTCAGTGCACATCATAAGATCTGATGGTTAGAGCAACAAATGTTTAGACTGAAAGATCTCAAGGGAACTCAAAACAATATGAGATCACAAGAAGGCAGGTTTAAAGTTAAAAGTGTACAAAATCAAACCCATACATGTATGGAAGGAACTCGAAAGAAGATTGTGGGCTATGTCCTCTTGTGGCAGCTAATATTATAAATTCTCATTTAGGTTGCTCATCATTTAGATGGTTCATAAAATGTTCTCAGCAAAATACATTGGAGTGTCTTTCCCAAAGCTTTCAATAACTTGTAGTAATTTTCCTGAAGCAGTCGAGTACTCTAGGAAAATCTTGATCTTCAGAATGCTGTAAGTGAAACAAAAGAAAACAAACATGGGGGGTTGCCTCTCATACCTGATACCTGGGGTCAGCTGTGGTGGGTGGTCTGTGATCAGTTTGTTGACCTGTTCCCTGGAACATTTAATGATGGCGAGGCGCTCAGACAAAGCTGATTTGAAAGTCACCGAACCACCCATGGCTTTACGAGTCCTATAACGTACAAGTTAAGTCAAGTTTCGTGTGATAACATCGGGGATAACATAGTTTTGAAGAGGAATGTCTTTACATTTCGGTGACTGCATCCCCAACGCCGCAGAACTTTGCCAGTTCATCAATGCCTTCCTCTTTGATAACCGTGCTGTCCACGTCAAAACAGACAGCATCTGCTCTCCTAAAAAGTTCCTTTGTCTCTGACATTGTAGACATTGCAATGCTGTGAAGAGAAGGATTATTCGTAGTCAGGACCAAACAAAAATGAAATAAATTTTCTGCCATTTAAAATAGGACAGATACATAATAATTAGACAATAAATGTGTCAACAAGAGGTGCAATGATAACCACTATATTTTGATATTGCAATATTGAAATTGCCATAATATCACCAACATCATTAAAAGATGCACAACTCCATTAAAAATATTTTTTGCCTGGTTCAGCGAAACACAACATTATAAACTACGTACATTATACACAAATTTGTGCTTTTTGCCAATATCATGAGATTTTTTTTTAGAATATTGTCTGTTTTTTACAGTATTGAGAATGGTTTTATACCGCCACTCACCACACAATACCATCATAGTAATCGTATTGTGAGGTTCCTATCATGGTAATATTGTATTGTGACCGTTGGATATGGTTGCATCCCAAATGTCAACATGTGAAAGTCTGAAACAGAGCTAACAGAAACTATATGCAATCATTTTTCACTTTTATTTCTCAGAGATACAGTATATTTACTTTCTATGAGCTTGTAAGGTGAAACCAGGGAATAGGTGCCTGGAAGCAAGATTTTATTCATCCATGGCCTTAGGTTAATAAAAAAGGCAAACTTCTTTCTTTGCTAAGATTTTTGGTTGGTGCCAAGATGACTATTGTATATAATAGACAATAAACATTATCTACATTTCCGAGTAGGACTATCTTTTAGTTTATTTAAAACCAGTACTTTAACTTTTGCTTCGGAACTTGTACTTCCACAAAAGTGCAAGTACATTTGCCACAGCTGACATTACCAAAGCTCTGAGCTGATCTACACATGGTGTCCAATGAACAGCAAAATACATTATTACATACGACAAAACGCCTCAAATTTTAACGACAACAATACGTGGTTGCATAATAGCGACTGCTTAAACAAAACATAGGAAGGGGCCATGGTGGACATCGTCTGCCACTGTTGCGTCACCCCTCACTCACCGTCCACATAATTCGTTACAACGCTGAAGTAAGGAAACATCTAATTATAAGAATGCAATGGAGCAGGCAAGCTGATTGACAAGACACTATATTGTCATGCGTGATGATGAACCGCTGACATTTGATGAAGTTAAAACAGTTATATTTTACCCAAATCTATTCTGTTTTTTGCGATCTAGTCAGTTGACAGCTGCTGTTGAAAGATAAACTTGATGTGAAACGAATAAAAGGACAACGTAGATGAAATAAGAAATCGAACAAAAGAACAAGTCGTTCTGGAGTAATACTTACGAAAAATAGCAGCGGTGTAAAGGAACAAGAGGTAGCTTGAGGAAGAGGCAACTACTGATCAACCACTCCACATAGAAGCATCAGTTGGTGGACGAGCCAGAAAAAGAAGAAGCGAGTTGCACCAATCAGAGCCAAGCCGGTGAAGGACCGCCCATACTCATCTGATAGGACGTCAGCAGGTATGACCAATCACGGCTCTCGTCGCAATGATCCCGCCCCCACAGCAGATCAGGCGGCCTGCCCCTGACCTCAGACATGCTGAACCAACAAGAAGCAAGGACAACGCGACAACGAAAAGCACCGCGGAAACAAACTTTCCTCAATTAAAATGGCTACCTTTTGAGGTTTGTGTTCCCTGAACGTTGAAAGAGTGGAAGAATGTGTATTTCTAATAGAAAGTGAGTGTTAATTCCTGGCTATATAGGTTATAAATTGCCTTGAATTAGCTTTAGCCTGTTAGCATTTCTTTGTGTAATGTATTTCGAGCTTCTGATTCAAGTACTAATGCAAATAAACAACTATGTTATCTACTAAGGGAAAAAAGATAATCTGAAATGTTAATGGAACTACTGGACATTTAACTTGTGAAGTTTTTGTTAAACTGGTAACATTCCTGGAAACACGTGTTTGAATGCATGGCCGAATTCTGATTTACTCTTGAAGTAGTAAACTCAGTCAGACACCATGCGAAATAATCAATTTTCACACAGACTTTACAGTGAATGAGCAATCACTCAACTCATTCTGCTGTCAGTGATTAACATTTTCTTACCAAATTTAAGTTGAACATTTCAAGGATTTGGCTAATAAACATTTGCTGTGTTATTGAGGAGAGCATTATTTCTGACTAATATCGATATGATGAATTTTTTTCGTTTTCCACAGGAAATCATTAAATATTGACTCCCGAGCCGAAGACCATGCCACGCAAGCATTTCATCTTCTGGGCCACAAAATGAGGTGCACTTTCACAATCTACTGTCATCCAGTATAATAGCATCTAATGAATGACAAATACGATATCAACAATAAGATTCAGACACAAATGGGGCTTAATTATTGTTAATGGGAGAAAAACCTGAGACTGCATGGCAGAATTCTGTTCCAACTCTGTGGTGGACACAGTCAGACACCATGCAAGAGGATTGCCTCATTTCTTGTAATCACGGATGAACGCTCTTCAGCTTCATCCAGAAATATAGAAATGAGCACACATACTTTAGTAAAATGATCTGTGTAATTGGTGACCTTGTGAACATTATTCCCCTTAATGCTAACTATGTCCACATGTACAGCAATAGTGAATTTGAATACATGATTTTTTTTTTCTTTCAACAGGGCTTCAGAGTGATGTGACCCCCCCCCCCCCCCCCCTTTTTTTTTTTAACAGTGTGGGTGAGTTCTGATGTACCGGCTTGTATGCTGTTAGTCGAGTTGTCGTTCCAACAGGAGGATGAAAGACATAGTGTGCTCAAGTTGTTGCAAATATAATTTGTTGTACACAATTACACGAGGGATGTGCCGAAGGTTTTCAGCCTCACCTTGAAATCAAATACATACCTCTATGCTCATAGCTAGATAGGCCAACTCTTTGCGTGTCTAGCAAAATGCTTCTCAATCAAAAGAATTGCACGCAGTAATTACAGGTAAATACATGCGTTTGGGGGGAAAAGAAACGTCTAAACAAAAGACAATAGTGTCAACAGAGGACAAAGAGCCTTCATCCGGGAGAGTCAATGCATCAAATGTTGTAGAATAGTATTGGTCTCTTGTCTTGTTTTCTACATTTTCTACCCTTGTACTAAAAAAGGATAACCAATAAAGTTTAACACTGTTACATTGTGTGGTTTTCATTTCTTTAAATATTAAAATGTTCTAAAACTGTGGTTCATCAACTTATGTTCCAGTTATTACAACCATTCAGTCATTAACATGAAACAATGTCCAGTGGTTCTGAAAAAGCTCCTTCCCTTGGGAGTACTTGATACTTTAAAATATGTTTAAAGAGTAGCAATAGTTCAGTAATAAGTACAAAAAATGTAAAAAACAACAGTTTAGACTACAGTACGTTTTGCATTATTTTTAAAGTTTCAGAACATGCGGTTATGAGCTTGAGTGACGTTTTTGTAGTGGTGACTCAGCTACATAAGTGTCTAAGTGTACGTTGGGGACTTTGCGACTCATAACTCCATATTTTGACAATTTAATAACTACCAAAGTGATTTTATTGGTTGAATAAAACATAGCACAATGATAAGCAACTAAAAGTTCTGTTTATTATTAAAATGTTAAATCATTTTCACTTTTAAAAGCAGCTGCATTTCAAGCGGTATCACATGATAATGGTAAGCAAAACGATATGGCAAGTGGTATGAAATCCACATTAGACAATGCGTTGATGGCAAAGGTTGGCTCATTTTCTCATAAAGACCCAGAGTGAACACATAAACAAATCCAGCATTTTCATTATATGATTGGCTAACATTGTTTTTACAATAAATGTTGTAAACCACATCAAAATAAACTGCTGTTGACTACACTCTCGGCATGGTGCAGTTTCTAACTAGATCCAGCAGGTGGTGCTGTTTCTATACAAAAGGCATTTTGTCTTACACAGCAGCGTTAATAGAGAAATAAGGACGTGGTGAATGAAGTGAATTCGATTTGATCAAGAAACTGTATCAACATTTATATTGTTGACCTTCACTTATTACAAGATGTGCTGCACTGGCTCATCTGCCTCTGCCACTATGGAGAGCAGGATAGCCTTGGGAGTGTTCTCGAATAGTGCCGCTCTGTTCTGCGTCTGGCCTTTCTTGACCCAATGGCCGTAGATCTTGAAGGCACATGCGTCGATAAGCTTGCGAATGGGCTTGATCGCATACGGGTCACTTTTCATCACCTCCTTAGTAACTGGTTTGGCTCTGCGGTAGCTGCAGTATATGCGCATGGTGGCGAGTACCGTGAGGCAAATGACCTGGTGAAAAGGTAACATTCTTTAAGGTACTTATGTTCTACATTTGGGGGGGATAAATCAAGCAGCCCTGCATTTAATTTAAGCACCATTTATTGCCCCTATCACATGTCATGGTAACTGTACTGATGCTGTTAAAAGTGTTCCTAGACCATTTGGCAGTTTGTTTCTTAGAACATTTCATGTTCGTGACAAGACCTTACCTTGAATTTTCTGTACGGGCTCAATTGTCGGACTTCGTCTACCACATACTGGGAGAAGAACGAATGGTTGAGCACATCGACGGCTGTGTAGCGCTGCCTGGGGTCCACTACGAGCATCCGAGAAATCTGATAAAATGGCAAAAGGAGTGTATGTTTTACTGTAGGGCAACTTACATATAGAACAGATGAGATAAACCAAGAAAGTGGCTGACCAAATCTTTGACAGTGTCGGAGCGGTCATCCCATTCAGGGGATGAGAAGCTGTAATCTCCCTTTAAGATCATACGCAGCATCAGCATCTGTTTCCTGTGCCAGAATGGTGGCGAGCCAGCCAGCAATGTATACATGATCACACCTGCACTCCATCTGCACGTATAAACCAGAGAGCAAACACCATGGCAGAGTGTATTTGAGATAGCAGGAGCTGTCGTATCACTTACAAGAGTGCTTGTGAATTAGACGTCTTGGAAAAGATGTAGAGCAAGGGCATTTAAGGCCACCGGAATGATCAATAAATGCGCCTTATAAAATCATTTTAATATTTTGATTTTTGTGATGGGACTCTTACATGTCTACAGCCGTTCCATATCCATCGTGGCCAGGGTCCATGGAGCACTGGATGATCTCGGGAGCAAGATACAGAGGTGTTCCACATACCTCTGCAGGAAAAAAAAGGTTTAAGGAGAAAAAAAGTTTGAACTTAAGCAACAGAGCAAATTTATTGCACGTTTGCTTCATGTTTTGTCATAACATAAAACATAACTTAAAATAACAGTACAACACAACATAACAATATCATGATAAGGCGTTCCCATCGTTTGTCTTCTGTCCATAACCTTTCCTCTGATTGATTCTGTGATTCCAGCAAGTTAAACAATTTAACCTAAACAAATTACGTAGTTATTGATTTTGTGACGATTCAATGTTGAGGCAAATCACTATTTGGCGTCTTTGCATCCAATGACAGACAGATCCGAGTATCTTGTTGCAGCTCAACCTTTGTAACTTAATAATGTGCAACCAGACCATGCTCTGATTTTGAACAGCTGCTGGGACATTTTGCAAAGTTGTCACATTTCTTATAGAGCGCAAACACAGTCAATTAAAGTGTCTACTGTATTCATGTTTTGGCGTCAGTTCACGCAATATATCAACATCATGATCAATCACCCACGAATATCTGCAGCTATGAAGACATACTATTTGGGGACAACCTGATAATGTTTAGGAGTTGACCTCTGACCTTTAAGCTTCTCTCCCGATTGGATTTGCACGGCGAAGCCAAAGTCTGTGAGTTTGATGTTCATCTGATCATCCAAAAGGATGTTTTCCGGTTTGAGATCCCGATGGACTATGTTCTGTTCATGGAGGAAGTGAACCACCTCCAGCAGAGCGCGCATGATGTTCCTACAACCAAAACATCAAGCACTCATGAAAGTTTGTCATGGTTGAGGTCTGACAGTAGGCTGGTTGAAGTCAAAATTTGCTCAGTGACCTTGTTTCTTTCTCACTCAGAGTTACTTTCTCTGTGAGGTAGTCAAAAAGTTCACCCTTTCTCATCCTGGAATGAAGAAGACAAAAAGTAAATAAAACAAGAATAGATTAACATTCTTGGAAGCAGAATAACCTCAGAACAATAAGGCTGCAAGTGAAGATTTCTCGTTTGTCCATACTTACAAGTCAAAAACCAGGAAAAAGAATACGTGGGATTCATAGCAGTCTTTCAGCTGTACTGCAGGGACGTGCGTCAAACACAAGAAACGTCAAAAAAAGTTCAATATCACTGCCGTTGACAGTTGGAGAGCAAATGCCAACATTTACGATAATTGGCCACTGACAGTGTGTTGGTTGGACAACACCCCCCATAAATGAGGGCGGACTACTTTGTTAGTGCATTCAATATGGACTTACTAATGTTCTCCCGTCCGCAGACTTTCTTGAGGATATCAATCTCCTTCACGGTAGAGTCCTTGATCTCCTCGATCTCCTGTGGGGTTGTCTGGTCCGAGGGGGTGATGTCGATGATCTTCACGGCGTACTCCTGAGACGTGCGTTTGTCCACGCAGCGACGCACGACGCTGCTCACTCCCCTGAGAAAAAGATATCTCGGATGTTCAATTAATGTGCCGTTAGCAGAACACACTGAATGGAAAATAAAAAAGGACCCCTAGGGTTCCGCCTGACTCTAGCTTAACTTATTTTTGCAATTGCAAAATACTGTAGGATTTGAAATTCCACTCGGATTGCAGTATTGTTCAACATCTTAAAAAATAAGAAACATTGTGGTATATACAACTTGGACTGGTCTGATGTAGAAAAAAAACATTCACATTCACACCAAAGGTAAATTTTGAGTCTTCAATTAAAGGTGTAGTCTGTGATTTTCATTGTTCAAGCTGCAATATTTAAATGTGCCCTCACTTCACAACAGCCTCACTTTTTTCCATTCAATTTTGGAGTCATTGGTTCATTTTTGTAATTATTTTCCTCCATTCAATTTTTTTAAAAAAGTGTGTAAAACCAATCTACAAAACAGCTTTGAACACAGAACCAAAACACGCAATACACAACATTTCTTATGTAAGGGGAGCCACTGTCTGAGAAATGGAGGGGAATGACAATTAGCGCTCTCATTCTCTGCTCACATGCTTCAAGGGATGTATGGAACACCTTAGAGACAGACGTGGTGGGACAGACATCTTGGTAGATTTTACTAAACATAATTCCGCAACATGATCATCTCTGATTAAATTGCTTTCCGTATACCACACGTTACCCATACATACCTTCCCAGTATCTCCTTGGGCTCATACTTGTCATAGAACTCTTGGGCGCCCACCCAGTCTGGGATCTCCTCCTCCTTGGTCATGATGGAGTAATCGAACAACAGCTATGCACTAGGTGTCCAAGATACACAGAGAATCTAGTGTGAAAGGTCATGACAGGTCACATTTCTTCCTTAAAAGTCTGGTTTGTAATTTGTAACACAAATTGTCTTGAATCTTTGGAACATAACTCTGACTTTAATTTGCAGTGCAGCTTTGGTGGGCTATGGTAAATTTGCTTGGGCTCAATCAATCATAAACAACAACATAGCACATGACATAATAGGTAATAGACGATCGAGTCAACAGATATAGTAATGCATGCCCGGGAAAAAAACGCTGATAAATAAATATCCAAGAAAACGGAGGCGGGGCAAACCTTATTTGGTTTCCAGAAGTCCTCGGTTTACGAGTTTTGTTACGGCAGCGACGTAACCCGAATGTATAACGCGTCGTAGTTCATCGAGTACTGCAGTAACACGTCCTAAATACAGAAAGTATTTGAATGGGAGGGGCACTTCTTAGTATATAGAAAACAACCAAATGGAAAACCATTAATATCGCCGGTTACTGCCCTTCTATAGTGCCATGATTTCAATTCAATCTCCACGAGAGCACATAGAAGCGCTGCATGTCCTGATAGGCATGATATATAGAGCTAATGCAATCAAGGGTGAACAAAAAACAAATAAATAAATGACACAATGACGACAAATTGATGCAAATTATCCAGTTAAGTTGTAATGTTTTGCCTACAAAACCATATCACTGTATTTTATAGTTAACATGTTCAGACGACGGTGAAAAAAAGTTACTTTTTAATTATGGACGCCATATAGCAACTTCGATTTAATTTACTACAATCAAACATTAGCCGGGTGTTTTAAAATAACAGGCTTGTGCTAGTTAAAGTTTCGAACATTGTTGCGTCTTTTTTTAAAACGATACTCGCTTGGACAAATTTGAGTGAAAGGATTGAAAGACTGGGTCCACTCACCGTTTTCCGGCTTGGGCCAGTCCCTCCTATTTAAGGTTATCCATCATCGAGAGGAAGGGTGCGAAGAACGGTGGACACCGACGCTTCCACTGCTTTGTGAGGTCGCTGCCATGACAGGAGCTCCAATGTCAAGACACCAAAAATAAACTCTCGCTTCCAAAGCGACCTCTTTCCGCTAAAGAGTATCCGCTTAAAAAGCAGATGTCCCGAAATAACCTTATCAACTTATCTTACATTTGTAAACTCTGACAATTTTGAGATGGATTTACCTATACATTACTTTATACCGTTCTATTTGCTTCAATATTTGACTTAATTGTACAGAACTTTTTATTTTAAAAAATACAACCTAGTAATTTATAACCGACTTAGACAAGACTCAACTGATAGGCCTATACTACTACTTTCGAGGAAACAGCATTACAGTAATCACAGGGGTCATATTGCACATCAACACCCCACACCAGTGATGACAATTCTGTAGCAACCATTTATTTATCAGGTCTATGTATTGTAAAGTTGTATGCATAACCATGAAAAAATGTGTGTGGGTAATATTTGTGCCCTGTAGGGTTCACCATCCTCACATACCACAAAAAGCCTTCATTGAGTCACTTGAGACAAGCATGACTACCGAGTGTACTTACTGCCCACTTGGCTGGTTGTTAACTGGCAAACCATTAACCAGTTTGCATGACGAGTCCATGCTGCATGATACTATGCACAGTGGGTTCCACTCCAGTGACATTAAATGTGTGCAGTTTACTAGTGTTCATGCCCTAAATTATGAGACAAATCATTGGAATCTTGTTTTTGTCTTCATGATCCAAATGCTTTAATATTTTCATTTCTACAATAGAGGAATACCCAGCACTGCGAATAATGACATGCAAGCAAAATCAACTCAAAACCGCAATATTTATCAACATGTGACTACAAGCTCTTTTGTAGATTTTTGACTGAATTAACTGATATTGTCAGAAGAATAAACGTATATTTAATAGGTCTCAATTAGATTACGATGTCCGGCATTAGTGAGTCTACGGTCTCCTCCCCTCCAAGGTTTTGGGATGCAATTCAAGAAAGCCCTGTTGGATGAACAAAAACGGTAGTTAATTACCAGACACAATCTTTGTGGAGCATTAAAAACATTGTACTACATCTTTTATGCCCAGGTGATCATAACTGCCGTAGAAGTGTGAAGTTCTTGATGTTTTGCACAAGTAGACATAGAGCCATTCAGATCTCTGGAGACCTTTGAAATGGTCAGTTTTCCCAATTTTGACTTTCAGATCCCCTGCCAATTCTTTGCTATTCTTTCGTTTCGCTATGCTCAGTGTAGTGTGCACAACGGGCAAGTCACCTTTTCCCCATGTTACCTGGCTTGCAAGCTTGATTTCTAAATGACCATCATCTCTTGTCACAGGAATGTAATTATTGCTCAAACGAGCATGGCATGCTTGCAGCTCTAGCATTTCTTACAGTTTTGATAAGGCGCCAATAATTTTGTCCAGTCCATCTTGGGAGTTCTGTGTTAAGAGTCAAATTTGCTGTTCTATCATTGTTTTTATTCTAGTTATTCCAGTGCAAACAAGGGAGCTAAACATGTGAATAACTAAGGATTTATCATTTCTTGAATTATCTGGGAGAGGTGGTGCATTATCTGAAAAGTGTATGCAAAGTTTGTAAAATGCAGACCCTCATAAGCTATTTTTACTTATGCAATCGAATGTTGTAGCCTCCATACTTACCATTCGCAAACTTGCATTGTTTGAGCACCTCGCTGAAGCCCTCGCAGAGTTTATAATCGCTTTGGGATTGAGCACAGTCAATAAACTGCTTGAGCTCATAGGAACATGCTTGCTGTGGGGTATTCTGCTGCTGGTAGGGGGACTGTGTTTGATATGGCTGGGCCTGATGGGGCTCCTAACACACACACAAACACAAGGCAGAAGATTACAACCATTCAAAAGCATGTATCTGAGTGATAAATAGTAGGGGTAATTTGACAAATAAGAAAATCACTTGAGTCATCTTAAAGAATACAAAAGTCTTTACAAAAATAATACACTTGAGATGAACCTACAACACAAATTACTCTGCCCCTTAGTTCATCTATGAATGAATAAGGTGATGTTTATTTACCTGGTATGTAACATCAGGCCGCGCAGGCTCAGAGCTACCCCCGCTGAAGGCTCCTGTCATTGCATGGCCGAGGGTGTGTCCGACCGCAGAACCTACCGCTACCCCGGCAGCAGTTGTCGCCATCTGGGCAAACATACCGGGCTGCCTGGGCGCTGCCGCTGGAGCAGCCATGGCGGCCGGAGGCGCGTGCATCGGTACAGGAGCATGAGAAGGAGGGGGTGGCGGTGGTGGTGCCCGACTGTAAAGACATTGACAGAAAAGGTCAAACAATAGCACCATAACTGTTTTGTGTATCAACAATTGAGTTGGTGATTAACAAAAGGTAGACTGTGCATAACATCTTTAATGCTTGCAAAACAACTCAACAGGGACACCTGAACAGTAACGCACACAGTTTTTTCACAAAACAAGTTGACAATTTTGCCAATTAGAATACTCTATAATATGAACGGAGTGTAAACTAGCGCAAAAAGTCAAGCACGATTACCCAATAAGTGATTGGTCAAGGTGTACCATATTCACAGAGTTTAAAAAACATAACCTAGACTCCCACATTTAATAGGGGGGGGACTAAACGGAAATGGTTATGTTTCACTATTTAAACAGCGTCACGATTCGGTTATATGTTCTGCTCAACAGCATGACCTTGATGAAAGACGTATCAATTAACCACGCGTACCAGATCTCACAAAATAGTGACATTTACAGAACTCTAAAATTTAAACCTGTAACCCTAATTGATCCACTTTGTGTTAAGCAAATGTCTTTCGTTGGCTCAGTCCCACATGCAGTCCGAGGACACGTTAGCACATGACGCTATCACAATTCAAATACGCAATTTTTCAATGTTACCTTGCTGGAGAAGGCATTCTTGACGTTCGGCTTCTGCTTCCTCTCGGCATGGTGTCAAATTATATAAGTTATTCTTCAAAATGTGCTGTTATCGAAAAGTTTCAGGTGTAACGTCGCTACTCGTCTTCAGCTAAACGCTTTAATCTAGCGACCTTTAGCCGTTCCGGAACTTTCTGTGTTACATCATTTCTCTTTCGTGTAACTTCCGGTACGTTAGAAAACAAGGTCACTTTCAACAGTTTTATTATTATTATTATTATTATTAAATTGCTAAGTTTGGATATGTAATGCATTCATTTATATTTTTTGTTCATTTGTAACGTAATCATTCTGCAAGTCAAACTCGTATTTGTTAAGATAAACGTCGACAAACGTCAAACTTTTGACTCATCTTTAATATCTGCATGTGTGAAAATTGAATACAAAATCAATTGTATTTAAATTCGTCCGAAAAAAAACATTACAATGCATATCGGCTCATATACCTGCACACAATAGGAAATGACAACCTCATTTAAAAAAATAAAGTACAAAATCTGTACTATAACTTAGAATTCAATATAATGATTTAATTTTAATGTTTTTTTTTTCCTCTGAAAAACGTTGGTAACGCTAAAGAGGGGCGCATGTTAATCCCTTTTTCCCTTCCTCCTTTTATTTGAATTCTTGGGCCACTGACGGTGTTCACCAGCATTTCCCGATCTTCGCTCTGTCCAGGTTGGCATAGGTGCCTCCATTTCCGCTGGACGTCCTCCTCTGTCTGGTACATCGCCCATCATTGTCTAGTCACCAGAGAAGACTTATCTGTACCATGAAGTTTCATTTACAATGAAACAAAATCAGACTTCATAGTGTTTTACCTTGTAGACATTTGTACTGGGACCAGCTTTGATTGGCTCAATGCAGGATTGATCCTCTCTGGTAGCCAGTAGAAGTGGGAGGGACACTTTCGATGAAACTGTGATGGATGAAAAGGGAGGGACTGAGGCGATTGCTTCACTACGCTCCTGTGAATGAAAGAGAGATACTGTCATCAGATAGAAAGATTCTTTATTATCATTTGCACTGGTATCGGATGTTTGGGTATCCCTCCAGGGGCTCATCAAACAATCCCTCCATCCATTAACTAACTAGGGTCATGGGTGACAATGCACAGTGGGATCAATTTAAAAGAATGACAGGTGACAAATATTTTGGACGGATGGTTCAATGTTATATTTGTTTCAGTGTTTTTTTTTTTAATTGTCCAACAAAATACTTAATGAGAGGAGGGTTTTCGGTACATTTTCAAGCAACAAATTGGCCATTTGGAGGGCAGGACATTTTCTTGCTACCTAGCTAAGGGGGCTATACTGGTCAGCATATGCCGATTCTAACGACCCACAAGTTCGTTGCACAAATAAAGAAAGAGCTGGTGTTAACACGGGATGCCCTCCTCACTAAAAACACACTTGCATATTGTGTGGGGTAAGCAGGCCATTGTACTATAACACTGAGACCACTAGGAACAACAACACTAGTTTACATCCTGTTTGTAAAGATAACATGAAAGCAGCTAACACTGCACTTTGTTATTGGTCTTATTTTGTAATGTATTCATACCACTTACAGCACACTACGTTTATGATTACCAGACAGTAACCAGAAGAGGAATTGCTATTATGCTTTGTTGTGTTACAAATAATACTTTTGACTATGTTATGCCTTTTGAAGTAGTGGTGTAAACTGCAACTGGGAGCGGCAAATAAGAACTTTAAGCAAGCACTTCGTCTTTTTTTCAAATAATTGTTTACCATCTGTCAAACAGCCGCCTGCTATTAAGTTTGCTGCCACCACCTAGTACTCCTCCCTCCAACTTTTGCTCGCAAGTGAGGACAAACAAATTGTAACAACACACAGTTGTGCTGAGACATTCTTACCTTTTGTTTTTCTCCCCATGCAAATGACTCAAGTGAAACCTGAAAGCGTTTGATCATCATTTGCTGTCGACGGCCATAGTCGTCGGATAGAACTCCATTTAATTTTTCCAACTGTTTCTATGGAAACGAGATTAGGTATATTTTTAAATAAAAGTGCAATTACAGAGAATATTTACTGAACTCAAGTGGCATAAACTAGAGAATGTATAAAAGCCTACCCATTGCTCTGTCGTGAGGCTGGCATGTAACAGAGACTTTGTCATGGCTTCACCGGGAAGACAAGCAATCCTTGACTCCACCTGCATTGTATTTTCATTATATTTAGTTTCAGTGTGTAATACATTACATAACGCATGCTCTCAGCAAACCAGCTCACCTCTTGCAGCACATCGGGATATTGAGAGGATATATCCATGTTAAGCGCGTGAAGCAGTAATGTCCACTCTGCCTGTATCTCGGCCATCCTTTGGTTATTGTTTGCATCATTGTCTTCACGTTCCTGACAAACCACGGTCATTTCCTCCACTCTCTGCTCTTTTGCGGCTTCTTCTCCAGCAGCTGTATCCTCAGACTGCAGCTCTTTATACTTGATTATGTGTGCTGCTTGCAATTCTGACACAAGGAACTCTGTGGAGTTTCAAGCAACAATTTAGAGGTTCCTGACATCATGTAAGGCTTTTGGATAACTCATGGGTACTTCAAACAGCACATTAAACATAAAAGCCCCTGATTATTGTTTCTCACCAGTGATTTTGTAGAGGACAGAAGGCTCCAGAGTCTCTGAGTTCAGTCCAGTGAGAGGAGAATTTAAATTGGACAGAATATTTCTTAGCTCTCTTACTAGCAAAACGCTACCTCTTCCACCGGGGTCTGCAATATAAAAACAACAATTTGACTGAGCACATTTCAAAGGTGACAAATCAAAATCTTAAACTTGTAGTAATATGACTTCTAGATTGTGGGCAATGTGTGTAAACATCAAAGTCATAATTTACTATTTCCATATAAATAAAACATTTGCTAAATGATTAGCAGCCTCACGTCACTTCAATGAATACAACCTTTGAACTGTAACTCATTGCAATAGAAGATTGGAATAATAGCATTATTTTTGCCACTAGTAGCACAAGGGCTTCCTCTAGTGGTAATGCGAAATAATTAGTGAATTAAATGTTTGAATGGCGCATGTTGATGCTTTGTTTTTTTTAAATTGGGCACCACACATTCATCTACTTTTAAAGTATCATATTTTCCTGACTATAATCAGCTACATTTTGCAAAAGCTTTGAACCCAGCGGCTTATAGCGCAGTGCATCTTATCTGTGGATTTTTCATGACTTTTATGATTTGTGCATATTCTCTTGTATGTGAAAATGAAACATTGAAACTCCTGCGGTTTATAGTCCAGTGCGGTTTATGTATGAACAAAACAGGATTTTCCCCTAATTTTAGCTGGTGCATATGATATTCAAGTGTGGTTTATCGTCCGGTAATACATTTTTGTTGAAGAGATTGAGGATATCTGAATCAGTCCTTCTCCGAGGTCACAAGTTTGTGTTTCCATCCCGACGCCTCCAATAAAATTCGTTTTAAAACATTTATGTACAATTTTATGCACCTTCAATCTTTTTAAAATCATTTTCAGTCGACAGCAGGTGGCCAAATGGCTGCCTCAGGAGATGGATCATTTGTATTCTTAAAAATTGCAATAGTGATCAAAATGTGTGTTTAGACTTGTGTGTCAGCATTGAAAATATTATTGCAAAGGCAAGTTTTGACTCAACTTTTCCTTTAAGCGCAGGGTTGATGATCACACTGTGCATAATGTTACAATGGCTTACAATATTGTTAAATTCAATTTTAGGAAAGAAATCTCTTCCTGGGTTTTGATGAACAATCAAGCCTAGTACACCAACGTTTCATGTGGTTTTCTGTTGTGCTTCAAAGAGTAGGTAGAAATTGTGTTTCATTGTACCTTGAAGCTCCGGGCACAGACACTTCAGCTGGGACGTAAGCCAATTTAACAGTGGGCATGGAAGTTCATCACATGTACACCTCGACAAACAGCAACCATCCTGGTACCTGAGCAGTGAATAACGAGAGGATATAAGAAGTTTAAATGCTATTCACTAGAATATCATAAAACATGAAACACATTAAACCAAGTTTGTGTTGCGCCTTTGTGTACACGTTGCACGATATGTGGAGATACGTGACACCTCAGAAAACACTTTACTTACCCTAATGATTTAATTGCAGAAATGCTCCCAACACTCCTCTCCATTTTTACTGACACGCTTTGATACAAGTTGAGAACTGAATCATTCTGTTGTCACTTGCAAGCAGGCGTTGAAACGTGTTTTGATTTCTGACTTCCTGGTTTTAAGGAAATTAATAACAAGCTGCTTACACATTGCCACCTGCTGCCCAGAGAGTGAACTGACAGGAATAAGAGGAAAGTTCCGACAGATACGTCGTAACTTTGAATTCTTGCATGTTGTAAACCGAGGAGTCCTTGTAAATCTTTACATACAATACATACAAAATTGATTGTCATCTTAACACAGTTACTGTAAACACATACATAGGCAGTGCAAAAGTACTATCTGTTTCTTCATTTTATTAAAAACAATTTTCTTAATGTTGTTTTTGTAGTTTGTAATTATTTTAAAAAATGTTTTCTCTTATCTTTTTTACATCTGTATATCTACTTTTGCACATATGGTATAAGAGATTAATAATAAATTCCCAAAACAAAAGACACTGCATAATTTATTTTGCACCGCCCTGCTCACTATACAACATACATACTCTCCACCAAAGCACAATAAATACACATCAGACGCAGTTAAGACAATAGTAGCAAAAGGAGCCACGCTGCACTCAACTGTGAGTACGCGTTTCCTCGCTCCTTGCTGGACCTCACCACCATATGTGATGATGCTTTAGTCCCAGAAACAACAAAGCTGTGCAATGCGTCAGGATGCGCTGCCTTTTATTTCCCTGATATTGCTCCCATTGCAAAAAATACTCTGGGGACCGACCTCTGACCCTAGGCAGCAAGCCTAACAATACAAGCAGACGCTCGCCTCTACTTAATTGTCAGCCTTGATCATGCGGTGATAGGCTTTGTAACTACTTGGGATGGTATGCAAAGTATGGCACACATTTATTCTAACTGACTTACTTACTTATATCATTATATAATCATCCACCCCATCATTTTCTAAGGTTATTGATATAAAGATCAAGCAAGCCGAAGACTAGCCCAGTTGACCTTCCATGGCCCATATTCGAGTCAATCTTAATGATTTAATTATTGTATTATGAAGCTGGAAAGGACGCTATCCGTTGCCAGGTGATACAACAAGCCGACGCCCTGCGCATACAGAAAGCTGCAGATGACAGTCCCCCCCTCCCCCTCCACCCCCCCTGCACCGCATAAGTACAGCACAGTCAGGTGTCATGGGGCGCATTATGTTATTACCTTTCTCGTTTCTGCGTGCACGGACACTACTTTGGAGTGAGCGATAAGGAGTCATGAATCGGCCATACGAGTGGGGGCTCTCGGCCAAGCAAATACTGGAGGAGGACTTTTTCATCGACTACGGCGGGGAGGAAATAGTCGATTACCAAGACCCCGGTCAGCTTGTAGCCGCTTTGAAACAAAAGGAGGAAGAGGTTATTTTGGCTGCCCAGTTGGGGAACGGGTTGCTCCTGGAAAACCGTCAACTCAAAGAGCAGAGGGACAAACTACATGAGAGCTACGTTGATAAGCTGGAGGTAAGACTTTTTCAAAATCAAAGACGGGTTTTGTCTGTGGAGTTTTGTGGTTTTGGAGCGCGCTTACTTTACAAGGGCAGTGGGTGGGAAATACCAGTGTTATCTTATAACCTGGCTTTCTGTGTATTTAGGCGTAAAAAAAGCGTCAGAATCGCGTGCGCGTGATTCTGCAGCTATTTCTTTACTGATGTCTAACTGTTATTGAATACAGTAAAATTAAAGAGATTCAAAAACTCTTCTTGTTTCCCAACAATAGGTTTATAATGTATGTGTGGTTATGAGAAATGCTTGGTTGCTCTATTGAGCCACACGAGAGGAGCAAATATAATTTAAAATGAGAAACATTTTATTGCAACCTCAATAAGAATATCCCTCTGAACTCTTCAGATATATTTGGCATTCATATGCTGAAGTGGAAAGTTAGCATCAGAATAGACATGGTTGTGTATTTACTTTCAAGCTAGTAGAAATATTAGACTAGAGTGAGTATAATGGGGTCTGCAGCTAGTACAAAATCACTTTGACTAATCTAGAATTATGAATCCATGTGGTATTTGTGTCCCCCACCCTATTTCCCCTTCACTCGCCCCTCACCTAGGAGCTGGAACAGAGCAATCATGAGCTACGCTTGAAGCTTGAAAACTGCCAGTCTGAGTGGGAGAGTCAGGTGGGCTACCTGGAGAGGGATGCAAGGGAGTTGAGTGCTCAGGTGCAGCAGCTCACTCAGGCCTTGTACCAGGCTGAGAGGGACAAGACACAAGCTCAGATGGATTACAGTGACAACACACAGCGACTGAAGGAGGAGCTCAAAACTGTGAGTCCATTCCCCCCCACACACACGCACACACAGGTCAGGCTGTGTGTGAGAATAATTGCCTTACGTGTGTATATCATGAAAGGCCCTCAAGGTGATCATGTAACAACAGCTCCAAAGCAGATAAGATGAGCACTGACCCAGTCCACCTCACTCATTGACACTGTGTTCTTAATACCTCTCGGGTATCAGCCAGACACACACTGTGGCCACTCACTCAGCCACAGTAAAGCAATTTGTGTTAAACAAAAGTGTTTGTGGATAATATCCTAAAGTACCCGAACTCGCAAGAAAAATCTACACTTTATTTGCATTGGCGCCATTATGTAGCCTGCTTCACTTTAGCCCAAAATCCTTAAAGTTCTGTAGTTTTTCAAAACCTAGTGTGCAAAATCCACACACACAAAAAAAGATGAAATAATGACCTCTGAAAACAGCAACTTTTGAGTATTTATGATACGTTGTAGTCAAAACCAAATAAACAATTGAAAATAGAAAGACTGACAACTTTGTAAAACATGATTATATATTATCATATTGTAGCTTGTTTTGGTACACAGTGTTAGTCTTAAGCTATTTTTGTTTGTCATGCAATTGTATGACCTAATGGAAAAATATTCATGACAGTATACAGCTGATTCATCGTCATTTGTGGTCAGTCAAACATTAATAGTTCTAAGCTAAGGAAGCTGTGTTTACTGTGACAATAATCCAAGCAGTGACGTATTTCTCAAGGACTTCTTATCACCTGATATAATAAGAAGCTGATTGGACTTTGTGGTCCTAAGAAGGAAGTGTAAGATTGTTCAAGTGTATTTCCCTAGATGTAGCAATATCGTGCATCACATGTGCGTTTAAAGAGAAGTTTTGTGCTCTGGAGAAAAAAAAAGCAGCCATGTAGTTCCTTCTAAGTTATAAACAAATCCAAAATAACAACCCTCCCCTCCCAAGTGTCAAGGTCCACACAAAACTGGAATGTGAATGTGATGTCTTTCCATTTGAGGGCTTGTGGTGGCGACAGGAGCCCCTTCAAGTGCAGGAAAACGCCAATTTAGATAAAAACTTAGGCTGTTGGAGACAAAAGGGAGTGGAGTAACTGTTTTCTTTGGCTTCAGCTCTGTTGTAGAAGTTATAGGATGGAGAAAGTGTGAGAAGGAACACTAATGTCTAATGATATCACTTTACCTGGTCTGGTTTTAGGTGCTTCTGCTGGCCATTTGGTGAGTAGTGAAGATACTGCAGTAGTTTTGTGTGTACAGTGGAGCTCGACAATTTAATATTAACGAGACAAACCAAAATAGTTGAAAATTTGGTAAGGGCATGCCGGAACCTTTCCTTGAGGTCAGAATTGTTTTCAAGCCGCATAACAGTCTCAAATATATTGTTATGATGGAGACATAATCTGCCAATCAATTTCTGAAGTTTTTTTTTGGTACGTATTTTGTTTACAGGAAGGGATTTTTGTTCTGTGTGGACCGCTTGAGTGGATTTGTGTTGTTCATGTGGCGTGAGCAGCAAAACAGATGTGAACAGGAAAGCTTTGGTGTAGCGTTGAGGAAATGTTTGTCTGAAAACAATGTGTCACTGTTTAGATAGTCGCCCAAGTGTTGAGAAGTATGCACAAAGATATGAGGGAGAGTTTACCCATGGATTATTTTACCTGCGCTAAAAGAGTTCATTCTCAGATGCACCCGTCTTTGCAGACTTTTGTTTAAATGATCTCAAACACAAAAGTGATTGTTAACGGGATTTTGCCAAGAAATTTGTAGGTACAGGTTCTCAGCTTCACAAAGTGAATGCGTTGCAATCTAGAAAAATAGATAACCCTCAGACAAACAATTAAATTCCCAAAGGGGAGTTCATGGGTTTTTTGTTTCATGGTGTGAATCATTTACTTAACTGAAGAATATCGGATGACTTTGCAAAAGTAACAGACCACAGTACAGTACACTGATACTGATACTGACACACTAAACTAAATTGGTGCTGTCTAATCTTGTAGTTAATTATGCTTTATTTGCAGTTTGAACTGTCTTTGCTAGTGAACTATAAATGAATGGCCTTTTGTTTTTATATTCCTCTGATAAATCATTAACATTATTATTACACGAGGATACAATGCAGCAGTTTCTAGAACACTCAATTTGGCAGGACATTTTCTTATCGTTGATATCGAGTCCTGCCTACACACACATTATGACCCCTTTCCGTCCCATTTTTGAATAGAAAATTCATAGTTAATGTTTCTTAGTGGCTTTTTAAAGTTATTTTAGGGGGTTACATTTATTTATTTATTATTTAGGCATCAATTATGCACGGATTTTCGCTGGCCCCGCCCCTTCCTTATCACCAGGGTCGACTGTATTGCTTGACATCATTGAGCTTATCATTGTGATAAGTCTACAAACTTGGATTGCATAAAACTGTGGCTGTGTAAAATCTTGGCATCATATCTGAGACTCCACTTACATAAGTTACGATTGGAGACAAATCCTCTGCTTTGGATTTCTCATGTACACTATAAAGAGAAAAATGTCAGTAGAGTACAGTAATCTCTTTGCAACCAAGCATCATAGGAAGGAAAATACAACACATACAGATAGAAATATTTCATTTGCTGTTTTTGTTGGCTCCAATGAACTAACAGTCCATCATCCCAAGGGAAAGCCATCCTTTGTAAGCACTCCCCGAGGGATTTGGCCATGGCTTGGCGTCTCATCTGCCCTATACTGTAGCCCCTCTTGTGGACCGGGGATGGCCTGGAGCTGGGGGGCCATATGAGGGGATATCACCTCTTTGTGTTTGTAACAAATGGAGCGCTCTCCTTCCACTTGTGTCTCGGCTTATTCTCAGCGGGTCGCTGCCTCTATTGTGAGAGAGGTCCGTGTTGATGAGACCAGCCGGTAATTAAGGCATCTCCAGGAATCAGGCTTATGTTCCTCATTGTGCGTCTGCAAGCAGCTTGCTTTTGCTTTTGTTCATTATGTGCTGTAGTTTACTACACACTTCCTCTCTTCCTATTTACATGTCTTCAGACACGTACACTCAAGCTGCCCCCTTTGACCCTCCCGATGTACAACATTTGAACTGTGCCGCATAGTTGCTGAATATGGTCACTTACCAGACCAAGAAGTTCTCTGCTCCATCTGGCACATGGCACACTTTTCACATGTAGATAGACATACTGGCTCCATTCAGCTGTTTATAGTTTGGCGATTGTGGCCTCAATCTTCCAAAAGCCCAGATTTGAGATCTGAAGACAACAAATTCCATGTTTGCAGGCAGTAGAGGTGGAGAGGGTGATGTCCAGTGAGTTACAGGTGCTTAAGCAAGACCTGATAAAAAACACAAATCACAACAAGCCTCAGGACGAGGAGGTGATCAGCGCCATGCGAGAACAGGTAAGCAAACATGAGACCAAATCTCTAAAAAAAAATTGCTATATTGGTTTACTCGAGTTTCTCTTAGCACTGTTAGTTTTTGAAAACTCCCATTGACATTCTTTGTGGTAAAATAACTCAGTGGTTCTATCTCAAAACATTTCTGTCCAGGTGTTGCGCCTCACGCAAAGGGAACAGGAGCTGGAGGAGCGTTTGGAGAGTGTTTGTCAGGAGAATGCTCAGCTGAGAGCCAACTTGGCCTCTTTGAACTCACGTCTGGCTATGCACGACCAACTCAACCAACAGCATAACCAACGGGTAGGCACACACACATACATGCACATGTGCATGTTTAATAGTGACTGACTAAGAGTATTTATAAACGAAGAAATACCAGGTGTTTTTTTCATAAATGTAGTTAATTTTAATTCAATTTACATCCAGCACATTGCATTTGACCTACATGAACAAAACGAATTTAAACTTCTTGCCGGAGGCTTTTGTGGTATTTTGAAAGGTGATACTTACTCATCTTACAAGACGTACTTGTTCTACTAACTGCGACTTTTCACCTGCAGGTCTAGATTCCACATGCTTGTTAAGTTTCACGATTACACAAAAGTAGGATTTTGGCGTGTCGGGATTGCTGTCCTACTGGAAGTGTTGTACACAAGTTTAAAAAAAGATCCAAATAGCCTTGTTTCTAGAAATCTTATCGCATCCATCTTTTTTTAAAATTTGAATAGTAGTAGAATTCAGTCAGGAAACGATGAAAACATCCTCTCAATTTATATGAAACATGGCTTTTTAGATACAATAATTATTTGTGCCCAGTTCCTCTACAAGAAGAATTAAGCATTAAAATAAGCTGATCATGATCACTTTTCAAGTTGTGCCTTTTTGGACTCACCTGTGCTGTTCTCCCCCCCGCCCCCCTCAGCTCGCTGAAGCTTTACAGGAGCTGGAAGTGGCGCGAGTTCGCTCACAGGAGCTTCAAGCACAGGTGGAGGAGCTCGAAGAACGGGTATCCCTACAAGAATCCAGGAGCCTTGGCGATTCATCCCTGCTTTCCGAGTTGGACATGGCTGACCTAGGAGTCAGTAAAGAAGAGGTACCAAATCATTCAGAACTCATAGGGACACAACTTTTTAAACAATCAGCATATCATATCGTATCTCCTCAAATATTACTCTAATCTGAATGCAGTGTGGGAGCAATTTAATTAATTAAAATTGCACTCAGACTTTGAAATTTACTTTCTTTGTTGGTAATACATGAACAAAATATCAGGTGAATTAAAGATGGAAATCTTGCCAGTATTAAAGATGATCACACATTATGTTTAGAGGAGAATGTTTTTTCAGCTTATTAAAATTCCAGTGGGCACCAACACATTCAACCCTTCAATCATAATCACTTATGAATGTTCTTACCACAGTAAAATAGGATTTAGCTACATTTATGAGTCATTGGTATCCTATTTGTTACCCACTTTGTTGGAGTGTTCCTTGTTCCCTTGACCATCCAGAACAATGTGCTATTTATTTATTTATTTATTTATATATATATATATATATAATATTTTATATTATTATTTATTTACTGTCACCATAATGCCTTTTTTTTTGTAGCTAACTGAAGAAATGGGGTCGATCTGTAAGTTACTACTGCCGCTGGCCCAGAACAGTGTGACATGTGTGGCTACAGATCAAGAGCAGAGCCTAAAGGGTGCTCTGGACCAACTGAAGACATTGGCCCAAAGTCTGACACAGGCCTCTGGAGCACAGGTGAGAAAAGCATAACATTTTCTATTTCAGAAATGTTTCAGGCCATATGTGTTGAATTACTTCCATATCTAATATTTTCTATGTGGAAATGTGTTTAGTCAAGTCAAGTGTATTTATATAGCCCTTAATCACAGACAAGTCTCAAAGGAATATGTGTTTAGCAAACAATAATAGAAATAAACTAGAAATCTTAAGAGGAATGTTTTACACCTTAGAGCAGGGCTGTCAAACTCATTTTTGTTGCGGGCCGCATCGTCGGAGGGCCATTATGACTGTCAACCCAAATACATAAATGTATGAATGCCTCATATTATATACAGTATAGAAGGCACAACAAATCAATGAATAACTAGTTTTCAAATCTGAAACAAGTAAAAAATATTTTAATATTTTGAAAAGAAAGATGGTTAAAAAATGCTAGCAATATCTTTATTATTTAAAAGTGAAGACAATTTGCAAATTTCCACACTGACATGAATTTGGTTTGTCTTCGCGGGCACATAAAAGGATGTGGCGGGCCGTATCTGGCCCCCGGGCCTTGAGTTTGACACCTAGGCCTTAGAGGTTCCACTACACTTCAGATGACAGGTAGACTTTCAGTTGATAAAAGTGAAGAAAAAAATGCACAGAGCCTGGTTATAAATAGCTGCAGTTAGTATTAAATATTACAAGTCGCCAAAAGAGACATTAACTATTTTTTTGTTCATTTGTTTGTGTTTTCACAATGGAAATAAAAACTTGGTGGCTGAGTATAGGGCATTTTTTTTCTTCCACTCCTATCACAGCAACTTTATTGTCACTGAATGTATTGTGGACTTATGTAATATGAATGTTGGCTAACCATTACAAGTGATAAGTTAAATGCTTGTCTAAGCTTTCCTTGAATGTGAGTGAGCATGCAGCAGTAACAATTTTACCCCTGTAATGAAATATGCATAGTCCAAAACATCAGAATCTCTTCTGAGGGGAGGTTTGAGACAAATGCATTGCTGCTGTTCAATCTTTACGTTCTTCCCGTATGCTCGAGGATCTCTGTGATGCTTTGTTGCCTGGGGAAGTGATCAGTGTGGGAATTTGAGTGCGGCGTATGGTGTAAGGGATCAAATGACGCAGTGCTGCTGGGGAGGGTTGTGACCCAAGTGGGTCTTTATGGGAAGTCTCATCTGGCTGCTCTCATTTCATCTTATAGTATCTGCGTCATAGATATGCAGTGCAATTCTAGTATTTACACAAAAGGTGGATGTCTCACTATCAATGAGTTATTAATGCTATAATGCCGCAGTGTTCTTACAGTAAAATTACGGTCAATTATCAGATAAAGCACTGAACTATTGTTGTTCCCCCTCCCCTCAGAAGTTGCAGCAGCAGCAGCAGGAGAATGCTGCAATGAGGCAGAAACTGCAGAGCGTCAAGCAGCAGGCTGAAGTCGCCCAACAGGCCATCAGAGACAGAGATGAAGCCATTGCCAAGTCAGTCATCCTTCATGCTAAATCGTCTTAAAAGCAACGATTATATTTGTACTGAAATCATTAGACAGCCTTAAAAAGTCCTAATTTCCATAATTAAGGCCTTATTATCCTTAGTCATGTCAGTTAATCCTTTAATCCGCTGTTCACAAGTTTCCAACTGACGCATATTGCTCGATTTTTAAATGGACAACCCTATCAAGAAATTGAAAAATATGTAATGAGTTTCCAATCCTTATAAAATGCATCATACTTACTTTAAATAATATTCAGGTCTAAACATACCGTATCAATATTTTAGACTATTATGATACAACATGGAGCCCTTAAATCATGTTTCAAATGAAGGAATTAAAGGTTTTAAAATTAATCGCGGTCATGAAACTGTCTTAGAAAGTCTCATGTTAAAGCCCACAATTATCTATTTACAACCTGGACAATCTAAAAGTTCTGATTCTAACCCTCGCCAGCTCAGTGGCCTAGTGGTAGAGTGTCCTCCCTGAGACTGGAAGGTTGTGGGTTCAAACCCTGGCCGGGTCATACCAAAGACTATAAAAATGGGACCCCCATTG